>NC_143577.1:230435302-230631738 GCF_048544385.1 Mastigoproctus giganteus
AGGTCTTGAATGGGTTGAACACGCTGAATTCTAATTATGGCTAAGGGTTTGCTTACTTCCTTTGCTGCCTCCTTAATATAACTGGACAGATCCCATCCACCTCAGGTGCCTTTCTTATATTTAACTTCAACAATTTCTCCTCCACTTGGCTCTCAGATATTACAAAATCATTAAGCTCCCTGTTAGAATTTAATAAACTTGTGTTCTCCACTTCCCTACAGAATTCCTCATATGTGAATGTAGCTGCAAAATACTTATCCAGTTTGTCTGCTACCTGAGCAGAATCATCAACAGTCGAACCATCGATATCAAGTGGCCCAACCTGATTCAGCCCCTTCCTTCTAGAGCAGGCCTGGGCAAACGTTTTGGCTGAAAGGCCACAATAGGAAGTCAAAAAGAAGGTGGGCCGCACGTAAAATACTTTTTTTAGATATATATTATTTGTTAACAAGAAGAAGAAATATAACATAAAAAAAAATTATTCTCTAACAACCAAGAATTTAATGAGATGAATGGAACTGTTTTACATCTTTTAACATTTTTTTTAATTTCGGGTGCTAATTTTGTAGTTGAGATTCTTAAAACTGCTTGTAAATGTTCATCGGTGATGCTTGATCGTAAAGAATTTTTATTTAGATTCATGATGGAAAATGTTTGTTCACATATGTAGGTTGATCCAAAAATGACCAACATTTTTTGGGCAAAATAGTAGTAGTAGTAATAGTGGCATGTGATGCAAGAAAGCAAGTGTATGAGCTTATGCAGCATCAGCCAAAAAAAAAAAATCACACCATTGCCTCCAAATGCCTGTCCAGTTCCTCCTTAAATTTATTCAATCTATCAACTTCCACCACGACAGATGGAAGTTTGTTCCAGCAATTAACAACCCGCTGGCTAAAGGCAAATTTCCGCACATCTATTCTACATCTGTCTTTTCTTAATTTGAATTTATGCCCCCTTAGGTTCGTAATCTGAACAAGTGGAAGGATCCCATCAGAATTCAGCGTGCTCAACCCATTCAAGGCCTTATATACCTCAGTCAGATCACCGCGCGGCGCCTCCGTAGCCAGGTGGGAAGGAGCAGCAGTGCCTAGTACACGCTTCTTGATTAGACCGGGGTTCGAACCCGTCACCACCAAATACGGAGGATGCGGAAAGGTCAGGGAATGACCACCGCATATCCTGGAGCAATATGGCCTTAGTTGCTAATGCTCCTAAAAACCAAATAACAAACAAACAACAAACAGATCACCGCGCAGGTGCCTAGTCTCCAGCCACTGCAATTTGCAGAACTTAAGCCTCTCTTGGTAAGAAGATCCCTTCATTTCCCTCACCAATCTTGTTGCCCTTCTCTGTACACGCTCAAGTAAATCTACATCCTTCCTAAAATGAGGCCTCCAAACCTGAACGCAGTACTCAAGGGGTGGCCTGACCATTGCCTTATACAGAGGGATAATCACCTCCTTTTCCCTGCTAGCAAAATTCCTATATATCATTGACAAAACCTCATGACCTGCCCTGGCAGCCTGTCTGCATTGCTCAGAAAACTTCATATCTGACTGCACAATTACTCCCAGGTCTTTTTCATTTTCTACCACCTTAAGTGTAGTACCACACAGTTGGTACATTTCTCTGGGGTTACTTCTACCCATATGCAGTACTTTGCATTTGTCAAGGTTAAACTTCAGTTGCCACTTCTTAGCCCATCTGCCCAAATTATCTAGATCCTGTTGCAGTAGCACACTGCCATTATTGTCATTAACAACCCTGTCAACCTTGGTATCATCTGCAAACTTCGACATTAAGTCTGATATAGCTTCATCAATATCATTGATAAATATACAAAACAACAGTGGACCTAATACCGAACCCTGTGGGACTCCACTAATAACATTAGTCTACGAAGAGCAGCACCCATTGATTACCACCCTCTGTCTTCTCCCACTTAACCATCCTTTTATCCATTGTAGCAACTTACCCTTAATACCATTCTGCTCCAATTTGTACAGTAGTCTTCCATGCGCAACAGTGTCAAAAGCTTTCCTGAAATCCAAATATATGATATCAAAATTATTTTTTGCATCCAGTTCCTTTGTAACCACATCATAATATCCTATCAGATTTGTCAGACAAGACTTTCCCTTAACAAACCCATGCTGTGTCTGAATTATTGCTGCAGTCTTGTCTAGATGATCCTGCAATGCATCTTTAACCAGTGACTCCATTATTTTACCTGGAACAGAAGTTAAACTAACTGGTCTGTAAAATCTTTAAGTTCTCCAAATGTGTCCGAATTAAGAGTATTGTAAAATTTACAGATTTCCTCATGACGGTGCAATTCCCTTAAATCGGTATCACACTGCAGATCTATAATCTGAAGTTTTACTTCACTCGTTGCACTATGAATTTCTATTGAAAATGGGTGGTGCACTATTGCCAAACTTGTCTCAATTTTTCGGAAGTTGCCAAATCTTCGTGAAAAGCGTTGATAATTTAAGAATATTTTTCAAATTTATTTTCTGAGATCTTCAGCAACTTCATTGTTGTAAAGTGGTGTACCTTTTTAATTAATAAATGTCGAATGAACAACTAGAGTTTTAATTGAAATCCATTCAAACTTTTTACCATATCATGGGCGTATAAATTTTTCCCTTGTAACACTGTGTTGAAACTATTTAAGTGTGTTACGATGTCCAGGATAAACACAAAATCACAAATCCAATTATTATCAGTTAATTCGGGAAAGTCCATAATATTTTTCAATTTTAAAAATAGAATGATATCATCTTTAAGATCCCATACTCGCCGAAGAACTTTTCCTAAGCTAATCCATCGAATTTGGCTATGATAAGGAATATCTGTGTACTTGAATTCAATATCTTGAAGAAAATTAACAAATTGTCTGTGTTTCAGGCCCCTCAATCGTATTAAATTTACTAGTTTAATAACACAAGATGTGACATCTTTTGTTATTAAAGGATAATAACACAAGGTGTCAGGATAATTTTCACAAATTTTATCCTGAATTTTCTTTAACGCTTCAACATTTTTACCTGTCAAACTTGGTGCTCCCTCAGTTGTTACGCTTACCATTTTGTTCCATTGTAAATTACATCTTGTTAAGCATTTTTTTTCCAAATATATCAGCTCCCATTGTTTGGTCTTCAAGAGATTCCATTGAAAGAAGCTCTTTAATAATTTCAAAATTAGAGGTACATCCACGTATGAAAATTAATAACTGTGCAGTATTCTTTTGGTCGTTACTTTTGTCGAGAGCTATTGAGTACCATGTTATGGATTCTAATACTGATAATAATTGCTCATTCAAATTTGTATCGATACATTCAATTCTTACTACGGTTCGCCAAGATAAACTTATATTCTCAAATTTGTGTTTAATGTCAGGACATATAATTCCACAAGCTTCAGTCATACATTCTTTAATATAGTTTCCATCAGAAAAAGGCTTGTTGCTTTTTGCAATTATATGAGAAATTGAGAAATAACAAAACTTGCCTCTACAGTAGCTTCTTGTTCCTTAGTTAGCCGCGTAAACACATTTTGTTGTCTAGATAAATTTTGAATCAATACAGCAGTTTTCGTTCTCACTTCCGGAGTTAAATTGGCACCACATTCGTAATGTTTAGTAGTGAAATGTCTTTTAATATTGTACTCTTTCAACACTGAGATATTCTCCCGGCAGATGAGACAAATAGTCTCGTTATCAATGTTAGCAAAAAAATATTTTGTGTTCCACTTTTCATTGAAGACACGATGCTCTTGTTGAATTTTTCGTTTTCTATTCATTTTTAAAAGGCATAAAATTTATCGCTACTGGCGCCAAGATGATAACAGAAGATAACGCAAAAAAACTAACTGCGGATTGACCGTTAGAGAAAACAGATTGGAACTGTGGCCGGTCAGCAGTCCTATCCTATTACTCCACCACCGCAGCAAAGCTGTTGTTGTCATCACCGGTTGTCTGTTACTGTAGTTTTGCGCGGTTAGTTTATAATTGCAAATTATACCGTTATAAAAGCGCCCGTTGGCTCGCTCCGGTTCGTGCACAATTTCAAATTCTATCTCAATTTGAATAATACAGAGATGATAAAACAAATTAGAAGTCAAAAATTCTATAATGTATTACATATACAAATTTATTTTTCAACAAGGCGTCGCAAAAGGCATAAAATAAGTAAACTTTTTTCGAAAATACAATTAAAGCTCGTGGGCCGCACAAAAATGTGTTGCGGGCTGCATGCAGCCCGCGGGCAATAGTTTGCTCGGGCCTGTTCAAGAGTCTATATAAGTAAAGAAATCTTTGCTGTTTTTTTTTTTTTTTTTTGCATTTTTTGCCAAAGATTTCTTGTATTCTGCCTTCGTGTACCTAACCTGCTTAGTGACATGATTACAGACTAGCTTATATCTACCACAGGCTTCTGTGGTGACTAATAATTTATATGTATCCCATGCATTTATTTTCTCTGCCACAAGTCTTGTTAGTTCATCTGATATCCATTTAGGCCTAAACCTTGAACAGTATTTTTTAGTTGGTATGAAAAGCCTAATAGCTTCCAAGATTAAATCCTTGAATGCTTCCCATTTTGAAATTGCCATTGATAACATCATCAGTTGGTCTCACTGATTAGAATTTAAAAACTGTCTGAGACCACTGTAGTGACCTTTACGAGAGCAAAAACCCTTCCGTTTCCCCCTGATAGAAGTTACTCCTTTAAGTAAATCCCATATCAGTACAATGTGACCACTGCCAACTAGTGGTTTCTTTATCTGCAGATTCTGAATGCATGAATTATCACTGCTGATAATCAGGTTAAGATTATTACTCCCTCTGGTTGACTGACGAAAATCCACAAAAGTCTTGCTTGTGAATGACCATCGACGAGTTCCAGTCAATATCTGGAAAGTTAAAATCCCCCATTATAAGACATTCTGATTTACTGGCCCACTCTGTTTCTCTGTACAATTGTTTGTTGTACTCATCAGAGTCATTAGGCCTATAGCACACTCCTACTCTCATTTTTTCTTTCCCAGTGCTTATGTCACATCAAACTGACCCAACATTGCACTGTCCATCTATGTCAACTAGATGCACTTCATTAGATTTTACATGCTTCTTATCTAACAGCATAATCCCTCCTTCCTTCCTGTCCTGTCTATCCTTTCTGGGGATTACACATTGTAATCTCCATATTCAAATTCTACTTTGCTTATATCTGTGTGACACCATCTCTCTGATATCCCAACAATGTTCACCTTTGATGTCCTAAACAACACTTCAAATTCATGAAATTTATTTTCTATACTCTGAGCATTGGTGTACATGCACCTGTTCTTACTCTTAGTTATCCTAACACAGCCCATGTATTTACCACAAGTTAAAATATTTTTGTAGTAAAGCAGTGTTCTAGAGAGCTATGATTTTTCTCACCATTACCTTCATCACGTTGACCGGGCTAGCCGGGTGGGTAAGTGCCTGCCTGGCAACCCAAAGGTCAAGGTTCGAATCCTGCCTCGGGCATGGATCAGAATACTGCAAAAACCTTGGGAGGTGCATTATAGCCACAGAAGCTGATGCACCAATAACTAACAAAAGAAAAAGAAAAAAATCTTCATCACTTTGTTTAATGTGTCAACACCACTAGGGGCTCATCTGTACCTTCAACAGTTGTACTCAAGAGCTCTTAAATTTTATTAGTAGCAATGGCAAATGATTCAAGAAAGGAAGTTTTTTTTTTTTTTTTTTATGTAAACCCCAAACACGAGAGATATTAGAACCTATAGTAATTAGTACCATGCTTGGGTTGTAGGTTGAGAAGACGAAAGAAGATATTTGTTGACATTGGACTTGAACTTCTGTATACCGTAAATTTCAGGAAATACGTATGAAGGAAGGTTGTTCCAGAAAACGGCAGTTGAATGAATAAACGAGGAAGATAAAAAGTTGGTTCTGTGAGTTTGAAGTTGGACAGTAAATGGATGTTGTCTGGTGGCAGTACGTGTTCGGACTGTTTTGAAAGAGAGAGTGGGAATTATAGAAGCCAATTCAGAAGAACAGTGCCCATGGAAGTATCTGTAGAAGAGGCATGCAGCAGAAACAGTACTTCTATGAGACAGCGAGTGGAGAGACTCTGTTAGAGATGAATCATTAATTAACCTAACTGCCCTCTTCTGAATGGAATCAAGAAGCCTGAGAGAGGTTTTGGGGGCACCATCCCATATGTGGGAACAATATTCCATGGCAGGGCGGATTTGCGATTTATACAGAGTGAGCAGCTGTTTGTAAGAAAAGTAACACCGAGAGCGAAAGAGAAAACCAAGATTTTTAGATGCAGAGGAAGCAATATATATATAATGTGTTTGTGCCAAGAGAGATTAGAAGTCAGGATAATCCCCAAAAGAGATATATCATTTTGCTTAGAAATCAGAGTGTCACCAAAGATAAGCATAGGAGCAGAAGAATCCTTTTTGTAAGATATGAGACAAGACTAAGTTTTAGAAGGATGGAAACAACTAAGTTGCCTTTGCCCCACTGGAGGATTACCTGGAGATCAGCATTTAAAGAATTGTTAGCGGATATTCAAGAAGTTGAAGCTGATTGAGCAGGGCAAGGTTTCTCATATTGGAAAGTAGAATGCAGTGTACTATCATCGGCAAAACTATGGATAGGACTTCCGGTCAATGGAAGAAGGTCATTAATATACAAGAGGAAAAGAGTGGGGGAAATAACTGAACCTTGGGGGACACCAGCATTAGTGGAGAAGTTAGAAGACAGAGTGCCATCTACCATCACCCTCAGTGAGCGATCAGAGAGAAAACTGGATAACCAATTACTAAAAACAGTTGGCAAACCATAAGATGGAAGCTTGTTTAGAAGACCTTTATGCCAAACACTATTGAAAGCCTTTGAGATGTCAAGAGCAACTACTTGTGTTACCGAACCTTTCCATTGAATTAGTCCATAAATGGGTAACATAAACCAGAATATCACCAGTGGATCGACACTGATGGAATCCATACTGGCGATCATTGATCAGACAGACGGTATCTAGGTAGTTTAAGAGTTGGCAGTTAATTGATTTCTCCATTACTTTAGAAAGAGTAGAAGTAATTGCAATAGGACGATAATTGGATGGGAGAGATTTGTCACCCTTTTTAGGAACTGGCTGGATATGAGCAAATTTCCAAGCAGAAGGGAAAACACCTTTGGAATAAGAAAGTGAAAAAAGACGGCAAATAATAGGAGTAAGTTCAGAAGCACAGGTTTTGAGAACAAGTGGAGAAATACCATCAGGACCTGGAGCTTTCTTAGCATCAAGATTCGTCAAAATCCTTCTGACATCCTTTTGACGGAAGACCACAGGAGGCATTGAATGAAGCGTATTGGGAATGGTGGGAGGTGTTTTACCAAGATCATTAATACATGAGTTGGAAGAAAAATGGGATGCTAGCAGGTCAGCTTTATCCTTGGCTGAAGTGACAACAGAACCATCTGGTTTGGACAGAGGTGGGAGCAGAGATGGGCAAAAGTTGCGGCCAATAGCTTTGGAAAGAGACCAGAATGCTTGGCTACCATTAGGTCAAGAAACACGTTTTCTACTCTTAGCCTGTTCAAACTCTAGTTTTGACTGATTAGTAACTGCTTTTTTACAATTGTTGCGAACTTTGGTGTAGGCAGAAAATGAAACTGGAGAATTAGAAACAAGCCAATTACGATATTCAACATTCTTCTCTTGAACAGCCTTAGCACATTTATTGGAAAACCAAGGTTTAGATAAAGGACGAGATTTTAAAGTGGAATGTGGGATAAAGGATTCCATTCCTGCAAGAATGATTTCACTGATACGATCTGAGGAAACGTTGACATCAGAAGTTTTGAAACAGTAATCTGACCAAGGAAAAGAAGAAAAGAAGTTTCGCAAGTCATTCCATTTTGCATTCTTGTAATGCCAAACAATACGAGGTTGGGAATAGCCATGAGATAAAGGTTCCATTGGAGAAGAGACAGTCACCAAGTTGTGATCTGTAATGCCTAAAGGACCTCTCACTTTGACCGTGTACTTAGAAGGGTTGTTTGTGAGAAAAAGATCAAGCGTATTGGCTGTCTGATTAGGATTGTCTGGTATTCTTTTAGGTAAATGAACAATCTGTGCAAGGTCATTAGTAATTGCAAAAGCCTTAGCATCTCGACCAGCTGGGTTGGTGTGACTGGAAAACGGAAGCCAGCTGGGGTTGTGAACATTAAAATCACCGGGGAAAATATACCTCACTGTTAGGAAAGTTGGACTGGAGAAAGTCAAGTTGCAAAGAGAGGAAGTCATAGAGCTCCAAGTGATTAGTGGAGTTGGGAGAACGGTAGAGACAACAGATGAATTTGACACAATGAGGTAGAGGGATTTTAAGGCAGAGAAGATCAAAGAGAGGAGATTCCAAATTGCCAAGTCTCTGACAGGGAATATCAGAACGAACATATGCACAAGTACCACCTTTGATGCGAAAGGAATCATACAGCGAATAATTTGGGCATCTGACATGAGCAGTAGTTGAATCAACCGATAACTGAGATTCTGTCATAAAAAGTACATGAGGTTTGGCAGACTGCAAGTGGAAATGGACATCGTTGAGATTAGAATTGAGACCACGTATATTTGTGAAATGAATTAGGAAGTGCTTGGGAGGTTTAGATCTTTTTGCAGATAAGCTTGCTCTATTAGTTTGATAATTCATGGTGTATTCAATAGTAAGAAAAAGTGGGTGGGACATGCTGTATGAAGTAATGAAATTTTTGGATATGGCGTACACTTGGTAAGAATATACCCAGATCCTTGATATAACGTGGCCTCGACAATGCTCCCTGCATACACACTACTCGGACTCCCTCCAGTCACTATCTGGCATAGCTTACATAGCATCAGCCAAAAAAAAAAAAAAAAAAAAAAAAAAAAAAAAAAGCCTACACACTTCACTCATCCATACTCTCTAAGAATTTTTCTAGTTTTTCCTTGATTTATTGAAACCATCTGCTGCCAAAATAACAACAGATGGAAGCCTGTTCCAACAATCAACCACCCGCCTGAAAGCAAACTGCACATCTATCCCACAACATCCTTCCTAAACTTCAGTTTATTTATTCTCGTGTGTAGTCTCAGCAAGAGGAAAAATACCATTAACATTCAGCTTACTCAATCTATTGAAGGCCTTAATCACCTCAATCAGATCACCCCACAGGTGCCTACTCTCCAGTTTCTGCAATTTGCAGAACTGAAGCCTTTCCACGTAAGAGCACATGTTCCTTTCACCAATCTGGTTTCCCTTCTCTGTCCCTATTCCAGCAGATGTACATCTTTCGTAAATGAGGCCTCTAGACCTGTATACAGTTTCTCAAGATGCAGCCTAACCATGGACTTGTACAAAGGGATAATCACCTCCTTATCCCTGCAGCATAGTTTCTGTATATCACTGACAAAACCCATGAGCTGTGCTGGCAGCATGTCCACTCAGCTCAGAGAATTTAATATGAAGGTAGTAGTTATTTAATCACAAGCAAAGGAAGTAAGGCCTTCCCATGAGTTATTATGGGTTTTTCATCTCATAAAATATGCAGATCAGGCCATGACCACATGCTTACATAGACATAATACATAATAAAAATCACATCTGGGGTCATCTGAACTGTTGCACTATGAGTAGAATGGTTGATGGGAAACCTCCAAAATGAATGTATTCACAACTGCAAAAGTACTTGTAGAATTACCAAGTTTAAAATGGTGACAAATATTACTTTTTAACTCTGGAGACCTGTTTTAAGAGAATAATTGGAGAAATCGTATGTGAACCAAAATTTGGAAGATTTATATTTAACCTGTTGTGGCTACATTAAGCTATGTACAACTTTTGAGGTTCATTTTGATCATTTGGTAGAGATGATTTCATTCATTATAGTAGGGAAACTGGAAGAAAATTACATTGGAAAAAAAAACTGAGTTAGACAAAATGGGAGATTAGAATGATCCCCGGCGCCTCCGTAGCCAGGTGGGAAAGAGCAGCAGTGCGCAGCACATGCTTCTTGATTAGACCGGGGTTCGAGCCCATCACCACCAAATACGGAGGATGCAGAAAGGTCAGGGAATGACCACCGTATATCCCGGAGCAATATGGCCTTAGTTGCTAATTTGCTAATGCTCCTTAAAAAAAAAAAAAAAAAAAAAAAAAAAAAAAATCCTAAAAACCAAACAACAAACAAACAACAGAATGATTCCCCCCCCTCCTTCATAAGCAACAGTGGGTTTTCAGACTTCGTGAGAAACCATATTGTTTGATTAAATGAGTTGTTAGCAGGATATTGATCTGGAATAGGAACTAAGTTATATGAACTAAACCATATTAATACTCCTATTAGCTAATGTTACTGTGGCTTACTTTGTAGTGTATAATTAAAAATATTGCATTGTAAAATTATTTTAATAATTTTACAGTGCTGTATTTCAAATTTATTACTTCTTGTACAAATTATAAAATTATTATTTTAATAATGACAAATAATTTCTTTGAATGAATGTTTAAAAATTTTAAAATTTGATAACTCAGATTCCATCAGTTATTCGTGGGGTAAAAGTTATTGGATGTTAACTCTTCTACACAAATTAGTATAATTAATGAATGCAGAACTATCCAAATAATTTTAATAAAGCATTATAACTACTGCTTTTTTTCCATTTCAGAATCTCTCCTGAGAAGCTATTTCTTAACCTTACATCTGTATCTACTAGTTTACCACAAGCAGAAAAACTTGGTGTAATGCTAGGACTAGATATTCAAAAACTTTATGAGATTGCTGCTGATCTTCAACTAGCTAATGGGCAGTTTGCTCAGGCTGTTCATCTCTATCAGCTTTCAAAGGTAATTCGAAATAATTTTTATACTTTTTAAAGATTTCCACATCATCTGTAGACACCTTTTAAATCAAAAGGAAAAGAAAACTTTTGTGTGGCTAGTTCTCTGCCTGAATAAATAATACCATAATGAGATTTATCATTTATAAGAATATTATTGGAACTTTAATATCAGCATAATTAAAATTATACTGATAATGCTTATATACTGTCACTTTAAAAAGTCATTATGGATAATTGTAATATGTTTCCCTCAATTTCATTCATTAATAAGGAAAACAGGTTACATTTTGTAATCTGTTTATTCATTCCTTGAAATTTACGTAACCTTTCTGGCTCTATAAAATTTATTCCAGTACTATGTATAAAAACTTGTTTTCAACAAATTTTTGTGCATGGTCTGCAATCCTCTATTTGTGGGCTTTCTAGTCCTGCAGATAGTTGCTGGCACAGCCCTCACTGATACAACTGTCACCTTTGCTGTTACCTTTAAAAATGGTTCTGCTACACAGACACTGACAGAAATATGTCTCTCTCTCGAACATGCTAATATTTCCTTCTTTTCCCATAGTAAAGCATTAATGATGAGATGTGGCTGTGCAGTTCTTCTTAGAGGTAAGTTTATTTCCGTATATGGAAATATTTGGCACTCACCAAATACGTACACATGTGGATGTACGTATACATTTGTATGTACATACGTATGTGCTTGGCACTCACCTATTTTTATGCTGTATTGCAAGTATAACAAATCAAATTCAACTTAATTTATTGGTTTGGCTGTCATCCCTTTAAAAAAAAATTTATTTCTTTTTATATAAATCATTAAAGGTGTTAAAGAATTAGGAAAATACAGAGACTTAAAAATATTGGTAGTTTTTGGGATAAAAGATAGTCCTCATATGGAAATGAAGTGCGAGCTGTTTAGTTTTTATTAGAAACAATGTGTAGAACAACAGAGATGCTGGATTTGAATATTTGAAGTAGGAATTGTAGGTCATTGTTGACATAGTTAAACTTGCACTGAGGAAAGGACTAGTGGTGAAAATATACTTAGAAACTATGCTTAATATACATATTTGAGACACTTTGGTATGCTGTTCTTCAGTGTAGATAACAGTATAAATAAATAAAATAGAGGATTATCACAATAACATACTTTATTAAGAGCTGAAGTGAAACATAGACATGATCATTGTCCTTGTGTCTCTGTTGCACTTCAGCTCTTAAGTATGTTATGTTTATATTATTATCCATTTTATAGGCACCAGAGAAGCAATTTTCTGTTTACAAATATTGCTACAAAGGTGCTATGAACATCAAAAAGACGTGTATATATGTTTTATTGACTACGAGAAAGCCTTCGATTCAGTAGACCACGACCGCCTAATTGACCGATTGAGAAAACTTGGGCTTGAAAACAATGATATCAACTTTATTACAACTCTCTACTGGAATCAAACAGCCCGGCTTCGCTATGACAACGATCTGACAGACCCAATTCCAATAAAAAAAGGCGTCCGGCAAGGCTGTCCATTATCTCCCATTCTTTTTAACATCTATTCGGAAATGATCTTCGACCAAACACTGGCTGACAAGAACATCGGCATAAAAGTTAACGGACACTACATCAATAACTTAAGATATGCCGATGACACAGCACTAATAGCGGATTCAGAACAAGATTTACAGACCATCTTGAACGAAGTGGACATAGAAAGCCAAGCATGGGGGCTACGAATCAACAAAAAGAAAACAAAGGTGATGAAGGTCAGCAGGACTGCAAGCAAAATCACGATCAAACTAAACAACGAAAAATTAGAGCAAATACACCGCTTCAAGTATCTCGGAGTGCTCATTGATGACCAGCTGAACCATGAGGCCGAAATCAAAAGCAGAATTGAACAAGCCAGGCAGGCATTCACCAAATGGAGAACCCTCCTCACCGACAGAAGCTTGAACATCGTGCTCAAATTACGCACATTGAAATGCTACATCTGGCCAATACTGCTCTACGGTGTAGAAACCTGGACTCTAACATCAGCCACTACAAAAAAGCTCCAGGCCTTCGAAATGTGGCTCTACCGAAGAATGCTGAAAATTCCGTGGACAGCCAAGATAACCAACGCACAGGTCCTGCAGGACATGCACACGGAACGGGACCTGCTCAAAACCATCATCAGCAGGAAATGCAAATACCTAGGTCACATCGCTAGGAACCAACAAAAATATCACCTACTACCACTCATCCTGGAGGGAAAGATCGAAGGCAAGAAACGCCCAGGCAGACCGAAAATGGCATGGCTAGATAACATCAACACCTGGCTTCACATGACAACAGCACAAATTCTACACGCAGCGCTAGACAGAGAACAATATCAAAACGAAGTCGCAAACGCCATTCGGCAGCATTAAAGAAGAAGAAGATTTTATATAATGCACTGTATTGGAATTTTATGTATTGCATTCTAAATATTGGTTATGTAATTGTTATTTCAATTTTTCTACCAGACAGCTAGTTTTTCCTTTATTGTGATTATTGCTGGATGTGAATCCAGCAATAACAGCAATAACCCTTGCACAGCTTTATGTTGTTTCAAATGAGATTGTAAACTTTTTGAAATAGTAGTTATATGAAAAACCAAAGAAATTTTTATAAAGACAGTCTTACTTTAAAATCATTATTGAAAGTATGTAAATATCTTTAAATTTATTACTGATTTTGATTTATTTTTATAGTGTCCACAACTGAAACGAGTGGCACATTTCATGGGATACGGATACCTATCAGAGTTAATAGCTTATATTCAAGTTCTGTTTTCAACAAAAAGTGTGGAAATAGCATCCCCTGATAAAGGTCATTTTGCCAACATTGCTCTGCACTGTTTTACACAGCAGATTTTAGAAAAGAAACAGGAACGGCTTGCCATCACTAATGCACTTAGGTAAAAGCTAACATAATTCTTATATCTGCAACTTATAAAACATCATTTGCAGTTTCTTTGAATTAATAAATAATAAACTAATTAAGCAATGTCATGACAATATGATATCAGTACTAATGTGTTAAACTCTTTAACTTATCTCTCTCTCTCTCTCTCTCTCCCTCTCCCTCTCCCCCCCCAATTAATATTATTAAATAAGCCGACATTTGTGAGATAAAATTGAGCATTCTGCTTAATCAGTTTACAAACAAAGTTAGAAACTTAAAGGTTGCTTTCTAAGCACATTGAGTACACTGCAGTTTGGTTGTAGCAACTAAGATGAAACAATTGCCCTGGAAGCAAAAAGCAAGAGAGAGAGATTTTTGAAGTCACATCAGTAAGACTTCAGAATTTTTTTCTTTTATTATTTTTTTCCCCACGAAGTGTCTTGTTTATTTATTTATTTCCCCACGAGGTGACTGATATGAACATATCATTGCTGGCAGTTACCAGATTTTCATAAGAAAGTAATTTCCTTTGTTTGTGCACAGAAATTTCCTGGCATTTATTAATGTTTACGGATTGACTTATACTTGTTATAGGTACTTGGTTGTTCTGAACTTTCTAGTGCCATCTTTTACTCTATTGAATGGACCAGCAACTCATTTGTTCATTTTGGCATTCTCTTCATGCTGTATTTTTATATTTCCTTAATGGTATATAAAGTTGCCTTAAAGATATTTCCCCTCCCTGTATTATCTACCAGTTGATAGCCATATGGCATCTTAAAAAGTCATAATCTCCTTTCCTGAAATTAAAACTCATGTTTCAATTAAAACTACCTTTAACTGCTATAACCTTTCTCTTCATCATCTAGCTTAGAATTATGTTATCATTCCTTTCTAAGGGTTTTTGTACTGTTACCCCTGTGATGTTGTTTAGTTAAATGTGATAATTAGTTGTAAAATAATTTTCTCCCCAGTTGATTTAAATATTGATGATTTAACTCATCTAATTAATTTTAAAATTTTTCCCTCATGGTGAGTTTCCCTTCCAAAGGGCAAATTGAAATCCTTATAACAAGACATTCACACAGTCACCCGTTCTATCTGTATTTATAAGCTCTCATCATACTCTTCTGATCAGTAGCTTACACTACCCTTATTTTTCCTTGTTTCCAACTACATCATATTACACATATTCTGTGCTAGCATACTAAGTTCTGAATATGGGAGCGCTTTTACTACAGAGGGAGAAATGCATCTATATCACTAAAGCTATTAAAATGTATAGAGGAACTTAAACCACAAAATATGGCAAGTTAATGCTGGTTAATAGGTAAAGCAAGGTATTATTTTGTTCCTACAAACCTAACCATCCTTATTTAAAAATAAAATAAAGAAAAGACCAAATCACCATCTACCTCTGGAGGAGTGACCATCGGGCTCCTTATCCAAAGAGCCTATACCACCAAAGAGCAAGCACTACTTAAATAATTACAAAAAAAATACCACAACATAGAAACAAGGAACTCACAAGCACATTGCTTCAAAGGGACACACTTGTGATGGTGCACATACCATCTTACCATAGCGAAACTAATCATTCCCTATTTCTGGATCACGAAATTTCTTAGCCCTATTATGTCTATATTAATTGTCCTAACTAGAAGTTCAAACTCACTCATTTCATTTAGAAAGCAATTGATATTTCTACTTTACAGTTAATAAAATAATTGCACTTTATAAATGTATATACTGCATTGTGAAATTGTGTAATTAATCTATTATAGAAAATTCCTAAAGGAAAACCTCTATTATGATGAAGAATTTTCAATTAGACTTCTAGCTGAACAAGGACTTTATGATTTACTCTATTTTTGTTCACAGGTATGATACCCCAGTATTTAAAGTTTATTTTTATTTGGTATCATTTCCTTAAATTACTAAATATTGATATTTTTTCAAGTTAATGTTTTTTTGTTTATTGTAACTGTGAAGAAAATTTCATTGTAACTTGAGTTAAACAACGAATAGCAGCAGATAACCCATTTGAGTATCATATGGAATACTTCAACTCAGAAAAAAATACAATTATATGAGTGAAACAGAAATTGGGGACTCATCTAACTCATCATTTCCATGGTCTTTTGAATCTCTCCAGAATAATATTTGGAATAACTTTTGTTGGAATAACAAATGCCATTAGTGAATACAAGTGCTTAAACTTGAGCTTACCCATGTAAGATAAGCCCCCTGGACCTCTCTGCACATGACCAAATCAGCTGTTTTTATTATATAAAACGGAAAAGTAAGATTGACATGTGGTTTCATCATGTTAATTTCTTTATCTTAGTTATTGTTAATTACAGGAATAAGTTCAGGCAGACAACTGATAAATTCCAAGTTTAGTTGCATCAATACCTATGGGAAGTGTGAAACACACATTGGATTTTTTGCTGGTTGCAGAAAAGCCTGTCACTGTCCTGCAACATATGGCTATCCTTGAATTCAGAAGTAGGGTTTCTTCCTGAGAATTCCCAGGAAAAAATTGTAACTTTAAAATTTCCAATTCCCAGGAAAAGCAAAACATTTCCCCGAGAAATTGAGATATTTTTGTTTTTGTAATATGCAGACTGCTGTGTAATTTATTTTAAAATGCTTAATTTTTATTTAAATATAGTTTCAAATAAACATTTAATTTTCTTTATCTAATTTTACGATCTATATTCCCGTCCAATCAGAAAAATACCACGCTTTCGCCACAAGAATGGCAATAGTTTCCGGATAAAATAATTGTCTATTCTCTAAGTTCGTCATAATTCCAGTCCCTTCTATGTGGGTCAGTGCATGCATAGCATAAAGTCACAGTTAAGTGTTAACAAGATTATGAGTTGTGACTGTGAGTCATGTAATGTTACTTGAATTAATTAAGTAAAGTAAGTACTTCATATAGTAAAAAGTATACTAATGTGATGAATTTGAACTTTGCTTAATATTAATATAGTTTTTATTAGCAAAATAATTATAAATATTATTTAAAAATTAATAATTAAATTAAAACTAAACTAATTTTACTTACTTAATTTTAATTAACCCTAAAAATGAGTAAGACATACAAAGAATGTTGGCACTACAGTAAACCCCCGCTATTTGCGGGGGTTACGTTCCTGAGAAATGTCGCGAATACTGAGTTATGGCTCCCATAGTAATAAAGGGGTTCCGTTCCAAAGTATGAAATACAGTATATAAGAAAAACTAGTCTAAAATTTTGTCTATGTATGTATTATATGTACCTTCATAATATGACTATGTACATAGACAGTGCATAGTGAAATGCAAGCAAATGGCATCGAAATGAAAATAAGAAACAATTTAATATTAAATGTAATATTTATTAGAAATTTCAAACCAGCGCCTTTGCTAGCAAAAAAAACTTATCCTGCTAGTGCTATCACCAGTTTTGCTAAAGTGTTGATAAAGGAGTTTTGCCTTTTCATGAATGATGAGTGAACTTAATGGAATTTTATTTTGAGTTCGGTCTTCTATCCAGAGATTTAAAGCTTTTTCCATTTTTTCTAATTTAACATCACGAGTTACAGATCAAATTTTTGAAGCAATTAGCGCGTTTTCACGAACACTCTACGGCTGATTTTTTTCTTCCGATTTCTTGATTGATCGTACCGTTGACTCATTGATTTTATAATGTTTTGCCACTGAGGAGACACTTTCACCATTAGAAATTTTGTCTAATAACTCAATGTTATTCGCTAATGTCATCACCTTCTTTGATATTTTCACATTTCTCTTGTTATTCATATCCATATTTTTGTAGGGTTAGAAAGAACTTGTCCACAATAAAGTCACTTTCTTCTGTTAACACACTCGAGAAAGTCTGTTTTACACTGCAAAATGGTAGATTTATCACTTTTGTAAGCATATCAATTTATAAATTGATAAATTTATTCAATTTATAAGCGTATAAATTAAAAACAAACAACGAAACCCCCCATGGCAAGCGCGTAACACATACTGAACAAGGATTAGCGAGAAACATCCATGCTCGCGATTTTGTCACCCCCTCTCCCCCCACCCATTGAGCACTGTTTTGACCGGAAAAGGTAATTTTAGCCACAGCCATGTTTTTTTATGGCGGAAAATGTTCATGGCGCTTTAAAATTCACATTTTTTTTAGGTTTCATTTTATATTAAATCGGCGATCGCAAATATGCGAAACCATGAATACAGATACTGCAAATAGCGGGGGTTTACTGTATTTTAAAAAAGATGATAAAAACCAGACAGCTCATTACCAAATTGTTTCAAAGCATTGCAGTGCAGTGCAGAGCATCATCAGCAAATGGACTTTATTGTCATCTTGAACATATTCATGCATGAAAAGAAAGAAAGCAAGTGAAGACGATGGTCAGACACCTATTTCAAAAAAACAAAACAATGTGTCAATTCATCACATGTCAAGTATCAGAAATAGATGAATTAGTTTCTAAACTTGCAACAGTAGATGGGATTTCTATTAATACTATAATAAATAGCGATTTTATTCGAGAAAGTTTTTCTAAAAGAGGCTTACTATTATAGCACTAATATATAGGTATTATAAAAAATATATCGTCTATATTGAAAACATTTTAGCTTTAAAATGTAAAATGAAAAAAAAAAAATGAGCATTTCCGTAGATGAATGGACCAGTAATAGAAACAGAAGATACATGAACCTCACGTATATTACAATGAAGGTTAATTAAATTTTGATCTAATAAGAATTCATGGAAATTGTTCTGCCGAAAAGGCCTATTCTTTAGTTAAAGAACGATTGGAATCTTTCAAGATTTGTTTTGAAACAGATATAATTGTGACTGCTAGTGATGGTGCCACAGTTATGGAAAATTTCGGTAAATTATCACCAACCTTTCAACAGTTATGCTGTAATCACACACTTCATCTTGCTGTGATAAAAGTATTTTATGTTAAAAAATAGCACTGATGGTAGCAAAAGTTATGGTGGAGATAATTTTGAATCTGATTAGAATGCTCAACAAAACAGTGCATTAGATTCTGATAACGAAGAATCTGTTTTGAATTTTGAATCTGATTAGAATGCTTAACAAAACAGTGAATTAGATTCTGATAACGAAGAATCTGTTTTGCTCGATGAAGTTTTCGCAGTAATATCTAGTATGAGAAAAATTGTTTAAATATTCTCCCATAAGAAATACTATTTTACAAGAAGAAATAATCAAGAGAGAAAAAGTAGAGGTAGAAGTTATTTTAGACTGCAAAACATGTTGCAAAACATTAGAAATTACGATTGAGAGATTTTTAAGGATTTTAACGCCAATAATTAAAGAGAGCTTTAATTCATTTAAAGCAATAAAAATTGCTTTACATGAATTAAAGCTCACTTATCAATGGAAGGACGGATATCCAAAATTCTCCATAGATATATTAAACTGCTTAAAACCTGCGCGACTCACAATTGAAGCATTAAGTAATCATAATGTAAATCTAATAACAAGTGAGGGAATTTTTAGATTCCTCTTTCATAATTTGGAAAAACAAAATTCTATTTTAAGTAACAAGCTTTTAAAGGAAATTAAATATTAGCTTTTTAAATATAGAGATAGTCTTAGTGTACCTTATTAGATATTTAAGCAATCCAAATAAATTAAATGAGGTTAGTAATGATTTTTTTGCTGTGGCAATTCAGAATGAAATTATGCGATCTGTGAAATCGATAATGGAACAAATTTTTAAAGAAAAGTGTACTTCAATAGAAGAGTCTGAAACAGAAAATAATACCAACAAAGAAATGGAAAATTCGGAACCCAGGGAATTAGAAGTGGATCTAAAAACAGAGTTAGTTAGCGAGAGATATATCCATTTCAATGGCAAAAGCAGAGCCAATCTAATCTAAATAATTAAATCATTGTTAAGAAGTGAGATGAATTTATATGAAGCAACATGTACACTGATGCCGAATCTAAAAATTTTATTACATGCACTGCTAACAGTTAGACCTACTTCAACACAAAATGAAAAATTTTTCCACTTCAGTTTTATTTGTAACTAAGCAAAGATCCAGGCTTTCCAACCAAACAGTTAATGCACTGCATTTTTTTTTTAAATTTCATTTTAACAATAATTGTAAATATTAAGTGCTAATATTAGTTTTCCTTATTATTTTTGTTTCAGTATTACTGTTTACTTAGATTTCTTTTATGCTAATCTCAAATTTAGTGTTTTCGAATAAATGTATGGAATAATGTTGCTTGTGTGCTGTACCAATATAATAAAATTTTCCGTTTACATTCATCACACTGAGTTGTTTTTTTTAAATATCTAATTCTCATTTAATTTTAGTTTTTTACTTATGCACCACAATGTACAGTTCATTTTTATAGTGTAATGTATCAACTCTGTGGTACTACACTGACAGTGGTAGAGAATGAAAAGGACCTGGGGGTAATTGTGCAGGCAGATGTGAAGTTTTCTGAGCAGTGCAGATGGTCTGTAAGAGTAGCTCATGGTGTCTTGCCAATAATATACAGGAATTTTTCTAGCAGGGATAAGGAGGTGATTATCCCCTTGTATAAGGCAATGGTAAGGCCACACCTTGAGTACTGTATACAGGTGTGAAGGCCTCATTTTAAGAAGGATGTAGAGTTGTTGGAACGAGTAGAGAAGGGCAACAAGATTAGTGAATGGAATGAAGGGTTGCTCTTATGAAGAAAGGCTTAAGTTTTGCAGATTACAGTGTCTGGAGACTAGGCACCTGCGAGGTGATCTGATTGAGGTGTATAAAGCCTTGAATAGTTTGAGCATGCTCAATGCTGATGGGATTCTTCCTCTTGCTCAGAATAATCACCTGAGAGGGCATAAATTCAAATTGAGGAAAGACAGTTGTAGGATAGATGTGTGGAAGTTTGCCTTTAGCCAGCGGGTAGTTGATTGGTGGAACAGAGTTCCACCTGTTGTTGTGGAAGTTGATAGCCTAAATAAATTTAAGGCTGAGCTGGACAGGTATTTGGAATGAACGCAGGGGTGAAATGAGAGTTTTTTTTTTTTTTTTTTGGGCTGAATGTGCATAAGCTTGCTTTCTTGCTTCGTATGCCTCTACTAATGATAATGCTAAATGTTTATGTTTTATGACTAGAATAAGAACAAAAATTTTTATCAAAGAGATAGCAAATATTTAATGAGTAAAATAAAATTTTCGGGAATTCTCGAGAATTTTCAGGAACTGCAATTTTCTATTCCCGGTTCCCGAAGATTAAAAATTGTCGGGAATTTAGAAATCCTAATAAGAAGTAAAAACTTGGAAACCGAAAAATAGATTTAAAAATTTGTTATTACACTTTAATACAGAGTTTTATGAAACATAAAACTTGTTTCACAATAAAATATATTTACATTTTTTTTTAAACTTATGGGTTTTGCAATAGATTGCCATGTATATAAATAATATTAATGCCTAAATTTCTATTCAGTTATGTGAAGTTGGGAGAGCTATCATTCCTTCATTTTTATTTTCAGCCATCAGGATTTTTAAAAAAATAACTTTACATCCATAATGAGTTGCCCTGGTATTTCACCACTTTCAAAGGACATCATCAAAAGTTTAATATGTCATTTATTTAAAAGCTGCTGCTGCTACCTGATGTTGGGTCTGTAAGTTCTGAAACAGGTTGTCATGCCAGTATCTCCTTTGTTTAATAAATGGTAGATTAACCATTTGGTGATGCCATTTGTTTGAAAAGAAGTAATATCAATACAACTTATTGGGAAGGTAATGTTTTTTTTTATGGAAACCCCAAATATGAGAGATATTAAAACCTATAGTACTCAGTACTATGCATGGGTTGGAGGGTCAGAAGTTGAAAGAAGATTCTTGTTGACATTAGACTTGAACTTCTGTAAATTGTAATTTTCAGGAAATATATATGAAGAAAGGTTATTCCAGAAAATGGAAGTTGAAAAAATAAACAAGGAAGATGAAAAGTTGGTTTTGTGAGTTTCAAGTTGGACAGTAAAAGGATGTTGACTTGGTTGCAGTGTGTGTTCGGACTGCTTTGAAAGAGAGAGTGGGAATTATTCTACTGTGAGCGATGAGATCATCATTTTTACTAGGTAGTTTAAACCCTGTTCACTACAAAAACACATGAACATGTAAGTTATTCCTCCAGACTGTATAATTTCACAAAGGCCAATTATCATCAATAGTTTTATAATTTTGAGGCTCTAACTTTGTATTATAGTTTTGTATATTTTATTATTTTATTGAATAAAATAGCTAGATGAAATATAAAAGACACATATCCATGTATGAATAATTTTATAAACTGTGTATATACAGTAGGGCATGTCACCATGAGCTGAATTCTCAACATCGCCTACTAGATAAATGGAATATTCCTGGAATGCTTCCAGCTAGGGAACTATACGTATGTGGTTAGCCCAGCATTTATCTTGACCTTCAGCCTTCCATCCAAAGCATGATGCATATGCATTGTTTAAATGGAGTGAACACTTGTTTTGGGAATTTTAAAGTAACTGCCCAGCAAATATGACAGAATGAGTTAGGGATTATTAGCGCGCTTTTGAGACATTATGTACAACAGCATTACACAGCTACTACCTACAACACACCAGAGAGCTATTAAACAAAGGTGAAAACTAGAATATGGCAGATAGTAAGAAAACTTTAAGGTAGCTAGCTGTTTTTTGACCAATCAGTGAATGACACAGCAACTTTCCTATGGCTGGTGGAATGGCACTGAGTTTTAATTTAACCATTAGCTGCATGCATGACACTTTTCAAGCTAAATCCTTAAGATGCTATATTTTTTGCATGTTTTTTCACAGAAGTCACAAATGTACTTTTCTTAAGCACATGGTGTGTGATTGAGTGTTTTCAATAACATTTTCTTAATCAGGTCATAATACATTAAAATCACCAAGCTTTATACTAAGGAGAAAATCAGTTTTGAACAGTGTAATCTTCTTCTACCACTTTGGCAGACTTTACCAACATGTAGGGCCACAATATTCTGTCAAAGGACCATAATATAAATAAATAAATAAGATCTTTATTGTACAGTTCACCGGTACACGCAGGTACCACGACCATACAATACCCTTCACGGCACCATGCCAGGGGTTATAGTAGTAGTAGTAGTGACATGTGATGCAAGAAAGCAATTGTATGAGCTTATGCAGCATCAGCCAAAAAAAAAAAAAAAAAATTCACACAACCATTCCCTCTAAATGTTTGTCCAATTCCTCCTTAAATATATTTAACCTATCAACTTCCACAACAACAGATGGAAGTTTGTTCCAGCAATTAACTACCCACTGGCTAAAGGCAAATTTCTGCACATCTGTCTTAATTTGAATTTATGCCCCCTTAGGTTCGTAATCTGAACAAGTGGAAGAATCCCTTCAGAATTCAGCATGCTCAACCCATTCAAGGCCTTATACAATCAGATCACGACGCAGGTGCCTAGTCTCCAGCCATTGCAATTTGCAGAATTAAGCCTCTCTTGGTAAGAGGATCCCTTCATTCCCCTCACCAATCTTGTTGCGCTTCTCTGTACATGCTCAAACAAATCTACATCCTTCCTAAAATGAGGCCTCCAAACCTGCACACAGTACTTAAGGCATGGCCTGACCATTGCCTTATGCAGAGGGACAATCACCTCCTTTTCCCTGCTAGCAAAATTCCTATATATCATTGACAAAACCCATGCCCTGCCCTGGCAGCCTGTCTGCATTGCTCAGAAAACTTCATATCTGACTGCACAATTACTCCCAGGTCTTTTTAATTTTCTACCACCTTAAGTGTAGTACCACACAGTTGGTACATTTCTCTGGGTTTACTTCTACCCATATGCAGTACTTTGCATTTGTCAAGGTTAAACTTCAGTTGCCACTGCTCAGCCCATCTGCCCAAATTTTCTAGAGCCTGTTGCAGTAGTACACTGCCATTACTGCCAATAACAACCCTGCCAACCCTGCCCAAATTTTCTAGAGCCTGTTGCAGTAGCACACTGCCATTACTGTCATTAACAACCCTGCCAACCTTTGTATCATCTGCAAACTTTGACACTAAGCCTGATATACCTTCATCAATATCATTGATAAATATACAAAACAACAGTGGCCTCAACACCGAACCCTGTGGAACTCCACTAATAACATAAGTCCACGAAGAGTAACACCCATTGATTACCACTTTCTGTCTTCTCCCACTCAACCATCCTTTTATCCATTGTAGCAACTTACCCTTAATACCATTCTGCTCCAATTTGTACAGTAGTCTTCCATGCGCAACAGTGTCAAAAGCTTTCCTGAAATCCAAGTATATGATATCAAAATTATTTTTTTGCATCCAGTTCCTTTGTTACCACATCATAATATCCAATCAAATTTGTCAGACAAGACTTTCCCTTAAAACCCATGCTGTGTCTGAATTATTGCTGCAGTCTTGTCTAGATGATCCTGAAATGCAACTTTAACCAGTGACTCCCATTATTTTACCCAGAACAGAAGTTAAACTAACTGGTTTGTAATTACTCGTGTCACCCTTTGATCCCCCCCTTTGTGAATTGGGGATACATTTGCACATCTCCAGTCCGTGTGGACCTCCCCTGAGTCCAAGGATGCTCTCATAATTATGGCTAAGAGTTTCCTTACTTCTTTTGCCACCTCCTTTAATATAACTGGATAGATCCCATCCACCCCGGGTGCCTTTCTTATGTTTAACTTCAAAAATTTCTCCTCCACTTTTTTCTCAGTTATTACAAAATCATTAAGCACCCTGCTACAATTTGATAACCTTCTGGCATTTTCAATCCTTAATAACTCCTCACGTGTGAATGTAGATGCAAAATACTCATTCAGTTTGTTTGAGCAGGATCATCAACAGTCGAACCATCGATATCAAGTGGACCAATCAGATTCATCCTCTTCCTTTTAGAGTTTATATAAGTAAAGAAATCCTTGCTGTTTTTCTTAGCATCCTTTGCCAAAGATTTCTTGTAATCTGCCTTCGCCTGCCTAACCTCCTTTGTGACTTGATTACAGACTAGCTTATATCTGCCATTAGGCTTCTGTGTCGCCTGATAATTTATATGCATCCCATGCATTTTTCTTCTCTGTCACGAGTCTCATTAGTTCATTTGATAACCATTTAGGCCTAAACCTTGAAATATATTTCTTAATAGGTATGAAACTTTTAGTAGCTTCCACGATTAATTCCTTGAATGCTTCCCACATAGAATTTGCTGTTGGTAAAATTATCAGTTTATCCCACTGTACAGAATTTAAAAACTGTCTGAGACCACTGTACTCACCTTAACGGAAGCAAAAACCCTTTCCTTAGGAAAGGGTAAAGGAAAGGGTTAGCATGTAGCTATACAATACAGTGTATCCCGCTTTACGATATTAATCCGTTCCAGAGACACCATTTTATAGTGAAAATATCGTAATGTGAACCCAATACCATATTGTTTTTTGGTAATTCATTCCACGACCTCGGAAGTTGAAATTTTCGCTATACAACTCTCTAAAAGTTCGTTTTTATAGTGTAAATTGTATTAGTTACAAATTTAAATTGTTAAAATGCACTACATTTTCGTTGTTATCATATGTTCTGTTATACGAACCAATTTTGAACTGCTTTGTGATATTTTTCTAAAGTACATTTCTGAAGGTCACGACCATAAAACAATAAAAACATGCACTTTCCGGTTTATTGGGCTTTTCTACTAATTTCATTGTTGATAACATAACCCCTATTTTTAACATGATGTCTATGGGAAATAAATCCTGCTTTATGAGTTTTCGCTTTATGAGCATGCGCTAGGAACAAATTAATTCGTAAAGTCGGGAACTACCTGTATTACATCCTCTCTATAGTTCAGATTTGACACCTTGTGGCTTCAGTTCTTTCCAGAATTGAAGAAAGACCTCTGGGGCAATTGATTGCCATAGCTATTAATGAAGACAGAGACATTCATGAAGGCCATATAGCAAACAACAAAGAATTGTGTAAACCCTATATTCTAATCATGGGTCAAGAGATGGTTTAAGTGCATTGCATTCTAAGCTGGATACTGTGACATATTCATCTAGATCAGTGTTGTCCAGCCTATGGCCCGCAAATAATTTTTATATGGTTCGCATGGAAAGTGAACTAAAACAGCATTTTAGAGTCACACCACTGTGTGTACAAGCATGGAAGCATTGAGCTCGACTGTATCAAACATATACATGTAGTCCAGTGCAGTCATATGTACACTAAATACAGTTATGTATGTATCAGTCTTTTCATATTGTGAAATTCTGCTATTTTGATATAATTTGTTCATTGTATTGAATTATTATTAATTTGTATTGAATTAAAAAAATCATACTTAAAAAATGTTTTGAAGGAGGAAAGTCGATTTGGAGTGTCATGTTGTTTGTTTGGTGTGTAAGGAGACTGTGTCATTTTTTAAAGAATATAAATTAAAACAATGCTATGATTCCAAGAATAAATCTTATGATCGATATAAAGGAGTGTTGCGAAAAGAAAAGTGTTCAAAGTTACAAAACAAATTAAGAAAACAGAAAAATACACTGAAAATATATCAGTCAAGAAATTTATCTGCTGTAAGTGCCAGTTATCAAGTTGCACATTTGATCGCTTTTGAAAGTAAACTGTTCAGTGATGGTAAATTTTAAACAATGTTTGTTAAAAGTTGTGGAAAAAATTTGTCCGAAGAAATGAACAATGATACAAGACATTATTCTGCAAAGAGTAGAAGATATTGGAAAGAATTTGTTTGAACAACTTGGAAAACATAAAACAAATGAAATATTTTAGTGTGGCACTGGATGATAGTACTGATGTAAATGACACAGCCCAACTTCTTATCTTCATATGTGGAATTAATGAAAATTTTATACCAGTTGAAGATTTAGCTGATCTACAGAGTATGCATGGAACAACTAAAGGTGAAAATCTTTTTGAAAAATTTTGACAATCTATTGAAAAGTTAGGATTAAATACTAAAAACCTGGTAGGAGTCACAACTGATGGTGCAAAACATTGGGCATATGAGTAGAATAACCAAGAAAATGATAGATATCAGAGCTGAACCTCCAATTGGAATTCACTGCATTGTGCATCAAGAAGCTCTCTCTCTGGGAAAGTATTGGATCTCCAACATGTTTTGAATATGATTTTTTCAACTGTAAATTTTATAAGATCACATTGCCTTAATCATCGTATGTTTTAACAGTTTCTTTCAGAAATCAAAGCTCAATACGAAGATGTAATTTACATAATGCAGTGAGATGGCTTAGTTGTGGCGAAATGTTATATCGTATCTTTAAACTGCGTCATGAAATTGATATTTTTATGACAGAAAAAAGGGAACCCCATAAACCAACTATCAAATATGGAATGGCTGTTTAATCTTGAAATTCTTACAGACATTTCTAGTCATTTAAATGCTCTTAATTTAAAACTACAAGGGAAAGGAAAATTGGTCTCTGATTTGTATGGTGACATCGAATCATTTCAGAATAAGTTGCTATTATTTAAATCCCAAATTGAGCTTGACAATTTAGTTCACTTTTAATTTTCTTCCGAGCTAAAAGAGAAACACATATTTCCAAAGAATCATTGCCTCTTGTTATTACAGTTACTTTTTTGATTAGTTTGAAAGTCGATTTGCTGATATAAGATCCCATGAAAAAAGACATAAGCTTGTTTGAGAATCCATTTACTTCTATGGCTGGAAACCACAATCCCAACTTGCAACTTGAAATTATTGATCTTCAAGCCAAAACATGGTTCAAAAATAAGTATATGGACTGCGAAAATAAACTACTTGAATTCTACAAGGCTCTTCCATTTGAAGATTTTTCACTAATAAAAGAAAATGCCATGAAAATGGCTTTGTTCGGATCAATGTAGTTTGCGAGCAATTTTTTCATACATTAAATCAAATAAATATTTAAAATGAAACAGAATAACAAATTAGCATTTTCATTCTGTATTGAGAATTGACATCACAAATTTTCACAAATTTATATATGTTTCTTTTGTAATTTATGTATGTATTAAAATTTTTAATACTTTTGTTGCATTTTTTTGTAATGTTATTTATGGAGATTGCATCTTGAAATTGGCCAGAAGAATTAGTGAGCAAAAAGTTGCAGTTATTTATATTACTTTTGGAAAAACTTCCCTATTTAGCACAGATTCATTTAACACTGTTTGTTTGGAATCATTTAAAAGCACTAAGGGAAGCAACTGTGTTGTTGAGCAGAAGGTGAGAGAACTAACAAGAAAGTTAGTTCTCTCACCTTGTTAGTTCTCTAGAGAACTAACAAGAAAGAACTAACAAGTTTCTACAAAAGTTGCAGTATAATCAATTTTAAATCTACATGATATATGAAAACCACTTTGCAGGTTTTTTTTCAGTATCTATTGCAATTTTCAATATGATCTTTTATCTTTGATTCTTTATAGTATTGCCAACTAGGTTAAAAAAATTGTTAAAAAGTATTAATACACTGCTGCATTGTTATAAGTTTTTCCAAGTTAAATTGGAAAAAAAATGCCTTATTACTGTCTATTTGTAGTATGATGTGTTTTTTAAATGAAATACCTGTCTCCTTTATGTAAATATACCATGAAAAATTATTTAAACACACATTTATTTATGGCTGCATTAAGCATTTAAAAGTTGCATTGTAAAAATTTTGCCATTAATTATTTAGTTACACAATTAAAAAATTCTTGACTAACGACAAAAACTGAAAAATATTTATATTCCACACATCATTCAAAATATTCCACGCGAAAATAAACATATGAAAATGTTTGAAAGTGAGGCTTTATCAGAGTTCAGCATTATCACTGGTGTAACCTTTTGGTATATGATTGCTTCTGAAATAAAAAATTTAATGAAACTTTCAGTTTTCAACCTAAGGAGATTTAGACTTGCAGAATTAAATAATTTACAGTTATAGGGTTGTGAATTTCTTAATTAAAGATATTCTTATTTTAATGCATCATTTTTTGTATTTGTATTAAGATGCGTGGTCAGCAAGGTCTGATGGTGGAAACTCTACTCTCTCTTCAAGGAATACATGAAGCTGTTGACCAGGCAGCCCATGATACATTAGTGAAAAAGGGCTATGAATCTATTTTACTACATTCTGAAGATGGCAAGTATTGTATATTTAGTGTTTCAAAAAATGGAAACTGATTTTTAAAAATGAGAAGCGAAACAATAATGAAAAATTGTTTCCTTATTAAATATTTCAGTTCAACTGTGATAAATTATTTTGGTTAGAGGTTGAGAATGAAATCAGAGACAATCGCCTTAAGCCATTTTGTTACAATTAATGTAGTGAAAACCTTGTGCTATCAGTGCAATCTCAATTCTGAAGTACATGAAGACTTTAAACCTGCAGTGTCTGTCACACATGTGCAATTCACAAATAACGAGTCCACATTAACTGTCGCTTGAAAATAAAAATCTGTGATTTGCTGTACCTTCCTAAACGTAGATAAATTTTTACTTAGTATGATTTTGAATTTTTATTTGTTTTTCCAGAATTATAGCATGAATACACCCAGCAGTTACAACACCACCACATTTGTCTTACTTTTAATCAATAGTAATGCTACATGGGAAACTTACTGGTGCTATGAAGCTTGGAATTATGCTTCGTAACACACACACAATTCTTTCTTTCTGGTCTGTAGATATTTACAGAAGTCTCCCACAAGGTCTATGGATGTCAATGCTTTCAGTGAACATAAATGACATATTTTTTAAAGATTCATTATTATTTTTGTATAATAAACATGAAAAGCAATAATCACTTAGGATAGAGTTAGCGACATGTAATATTCAAATTTTGCATGCTTCATGGCATGCAAATTTGAAATAAATTTTGAAAATAAAAGTGAATAATAGTATCTTATGCATATATATGTATATTCTTTTTAAAATTTTTTAAACTATAGCAGATTCTCGATTTACCAGGTTCAGATAATAAACACAATTTCAATTAGTCTTTAATTATGAATCTTAAAACTGATGTTTGTTTTAAAGATTTCACTTTGATATTTCTTAAATTTCCCCCTTAAAACACTGAATGCGTTAAAAGTCTCATTCATCATCACAATCATTGTCTTTACCATCATTGTTATCATCTTTGTTGAGCACAGCAACTACAGTGTCACTCTCTGTAGGAAGACCGCTAATTAATAAGTTGTCATCGACCCATACAAATTCATTGAATTTGTATGGGTCAATGGCAACCATACAAATAATACAATGAATTCATCGAAATCATTGTATTAAAACCTACAATGTTGTTACGTAGCAACCATTCGGATAATGGTGAGTTGTTTACTTCATTTCCATCTTCATCTACAATTGAAATTTCATTTGAATTTAATTTCGATTTCTTGAAGCAATTCGATATGGTTGTTGAAGTAATGTTATTCCACGCATCATTCAATAAATTTATAGCATCCAATATTAATATAGACTCAGTAAGTTTCTGTTCTCTTTGACTGATCAACTGTAGAGCTAGAAATCTTTTAAAACTCTTGATTACACCTATGTCCATTGATTGTAAAATTGACATCGCATTGGGAGGCAGAAGCACTAGCTTAATGTTGGATAAATTTTGAATCTGGGGATATGCAGGACAGTTATCAAACAATAATAAAATATTTTTCTTTGTTTTGAATAGCTGCTTATTCCAATCATTTATGTATTCCCAAAAAATATCCGAAGTCATCCAAGCTTTCTTGTTTGCAGTGTAATCCACAGGAAGTTTCCTTACGTTTTTGAAACACCAAGGTTTTAACGATTTTCCAATAACAGTTTTTTTTTATAAGTTCCTGTCAAATTTGCACATACGAGCACCGTCAAGCGTGCCTTTGATTTTTTTCCACCAACACATTTTCCCCCTTTGAATTTAAAATTGTCAAGTGTTAAATTATAAAAAAGTCCTATTTTGTTGGCGGTGTTGTAGTAGTAGCAGCAGCAGTAATAGAGGCATGTGATGCAAGAAAGCAAGCATATGAGCTTATGTAGCATCAGCCAAAAAATATATATATATAATTTCACACAACCATTCCCTCTAAAAGTTTGTCCAGTTCCTCCTTGAATTTATTTACGTTATCAACTTCCACAATGACAGATGGAAGTTTGTTTCCAGCAATTAACCACCTGCTGGCTAAAGGCAAATTTTTGCACAGCTATTCTACAACTATCTTTCCTCAATTTGAATTTATATCCCCTCAGGATCTTAATCTGAGCAAGTGGAAGAATCCCATCAGAATTCAGCATGCTCAACCCATTCAAGGCCTTATACACTCAATCAGATCACCTCGCAGGTGCCTAGTCTCCAGCCTCTGCAATTTGTAGAACTTTAGCCTTTCTTTAAAAGAGAACCCCTTCATTCCCATCACCAATCTTGTTGCCCTTCTCTGTACATCCTTCCTAAAATGAGATCTCCAGACCTGTATGCAGTACTCAAGGCATGGCCTGACCATTGCCTTATACAATGGGATAATCACCTCGTTGTTTCTGCTAGAAAAATTTCTATATATCATTGACAAAACTTCATGACCTGCTCTGGTAGCCCTCCTGTCTGCACTGCTCTGAGAAGTTCATAGCTGACTGCACAATTACCCCCAAGTCTTTTTCATTCTCCACCTCCTTGAGTGTATAGTACCACGCAGTTGGTACATTTCTCTGTGGTTATTTCTACCCATATGCAGTACTTTGCATTTGTCAATGTTAAACTTTAGTTGCCACTTCTCAGCCCATTTGTCCAAATTTTATAGATCCTGTTGCAGTAGCATAACTGTTGTAGATGTCTTCGTCATTGAAATCTTTCCTGATTTCTCCCCAAACATGGTCAATCCATTCATTTGCCCTTATTGGATCTGCAGATTGAGATTCTCCACTAATTTTTGCATAAACAATGTCATGTCAGTTTTTAAATCGATCCAGCGAACCGTTGTTACCCACAAAATCGTCGCATCCAAGTTGTTTAGCAAATTTTTCTGCTTGAGTCTTCAAGATTGGACCATCTATTGAAAATCCAGCACTTCTTTGTGTGGTGAACCACTGAAACAATGCTTCATCAACGTTTGTAACCTTGTACTTTCTAAAATTTTTTTTGGCTATATTCTTTTCCCATGCTGATATGTAAACATTTTTATTCTTCCACAACGTTGGTACACTTGAAGAGGACAAGAAAACGTTTTACACACTTCAACATATTTTGCACCATGTTCTAACTCACAAATAATTTCGACTTTTTTGCGAATTGAGAGACAATTTCCTACGTTAGTAGACAGATGTTTCCAAAGGAAGGGTTCATTTCTAACTGATTTTACTTTAAAATGATAAAGTGATCTGCATACAAAGTTCTTAGAAGTCCCAAAATGCATACAATGTTCTTAAAGTCCTGTTTCCAAAATTCTTATAAGTCCCAAAATAAATTTATGGGTCAGTGAATACAAGACAATCTGTAAATAGGGTAATGCGACAAGCGGAATACCAATGCACCATTGTATAGCTCCATACCCCAAAGGACAAGGTCATAAACTTGCCACTAATCTGATGCAGGTGGTCACAAAGCTGAGTCCCCCATTTCATTTGTCTATTCCAAGAATTGGGGGTTTTTGACTACCCGAGCAATTAAGAATGTTTGCATAGTTACCAAAATTTGTTCAGTATATCTGTGTAGTGCGCTCATTATAACAGTGAGCAATTGTATGGGAATATGCGTAAATTAAAATCATTATGGCTTTTTGCTCGTTACAGCCATGATCTTGTTATTTCCATGCTCATTATAATCAGGTTCTACTGTACTATGTTATTACTACCTTTTTATTTTCATGTAATTGTAAAATTCTTAATTACTAGAATTTAATAACCTTTTTATTTCTTTCCCTTAATTCATATATATTGAAAAAGGAGGGCAAAGAGGATCTGAAATGAAGAGTGGTTGAGCTCATTATGAGTATAAATAATGCTTTCATATATAAAAAAAAAGTTTTTCTAGATGTGATATAAATAATGATTTCATATAAAAAAAAAAAGTGATGATCACTTGCTTGGTAGCAGACTTCAATGACTGTGCCTTCTTTTGGAGCTGGAGATGGGCCACAATTTCACTAGGAATTTTGTTACCTTCATTTAGTCACTCTAAAATTTTCTTTTAAAATGTTTTGTGGGTGCCCTTGCAACTAATACCAAAGGCCTGTGCAAGTTTCCTAACTGTATTTTTGTTGGTCTTCAAGGATGATAATAGGTGCTGTACCAATAGTCACATTGTTATTGATGTTAATGGATGTCCTGACATGAGGTTACGCTCTTTGCTGGTTTTCCATCTTGGAACTGCTTATGCCAAATAAATACAATGGATTTGGGCAGCATATTTTCCATTAGCTTTCTGCAAAAGTTCCAGTATTGCTATTGGTATTTTGTTCATCAGGATATAGAATTTCATATTGGCTTGCTGTTTGTTTATCATTTTTTTGTGAGTATGTTATTCTTGTTTCAGTTTAATGCTGGTTTTCAAAAATTATTGTCTGGAGAGACAAAAAACTATAGAGATGAATACCTGGTAAGTTTAAACATATATAGTTTTCATTACTAACATAAATCAACAAGTATTTTTCATTGGAAAAAAGTGGACTAGATAGATCTTTGGATGCTGATTCCAAATCTGTTTTCGGTTTAGTTTTTGTCAAGTGCCAAGACTGATATGCCACTTGCATACTTATTCAGCCAACCTACATGAATATAATTATTATTTATTCATTATTATTGTTTATATATTTATGTAATTATTTGATTATAAATTGTTTCAGGTAAGAACCAGTGAATTACTGAAACAGATTCATCATCATGCCTCAAATGTGTAAAACTCACCTCTCCAAATTCTGCTGTGTATGTGTGTGGCTCTTTCCTAACTAAATCAGAATGGTGTACAATCCAGGTGCATATTTGGAAAATTTACCAGTTATACTTTGGCTGTCCTCAATGCCATTTGCCATAACCATGTTATGGAGGGAGCCAAAAAATGATCAATCATTGATGGTGATTTTTACTTTTGTAATGTGAATATAGCTGGATTCTCAGTGAAGATTAAGCCCAAGATTATTTATCTGAACTTGGATTCAGTAAAATAGACAAGAACAAGATCTTGTCTCTTCTTACAATTATGTTACAATAAAACTTCTTACAATAAAACAGGTAATAATAACAAATTATACAGTGTTTTATGGTTGTTGTTGTTGTTGTTATTTGGTTTTTAGGAGCATTAGCAACTAAGGCCATATTGCTCCGGGATATGCGGTGGTCATTCCCTGACCTTTCCACATCCTCCGTATTGGGTGGCGACGGGCTCGAACCCTGGTCTAATCAAGAAGCGTGTGCTACTCACTGCTGCTCCTTCCCACCTGGCTACGGAGGCGCCAGTGTTTTATGGATATATTAACTGGCTAAAATAAGAACGTGAAGCTTTTTTTATATATATATATATATATATATATATATATATATATGAAAACCCCAAAAACGAGAGGTATTAGAACCTATAGTACTAGGTACAGTGCTTGGGTTGGAGGTTGAGAAGACGAAAGAAGATATTTGTTCACATTAGACTTGAACTTCTGTTGACTAATTTTCTGGAAATATGTATGAAGGAAGGTTAATCCAGAAAACGGCAGTTGAATGAATTAACGAGGAAGATAAAAAGTTGGTTCTGTGAGTTCGAAGTTGGACAGTAAATGGATGTTGGCTGGAGGCCTCATGTGTTTGGACTGTTTTGAAAGAGAGAGAGAGAGCATCAATTATAGAAGCTACTTCAGAAGAACAGTGCCCATGGAAGTATCTGCAGAAAAGGCATGCAGCAGAAACAGTACATCTATGAGACAGTAAGTGGAGAGACTCTGTTAGAGATGAGTCATTAATTAACCTAATTGCCCTCTTCTGAATGGAATCTAGAAGCCTTGAGAGAGGGTTTTGGGGGCACTGTCCCAGATGTTCACTCTGTACAAATCGCAAATCCGCCCTACCATGGAACAATATTCCATGGTAGGGGGGATTTGCGATTTGTACAGAGTGAACAGTTGGAAGAAAAGTAACATCGATAGCGAAAGAGAAAACCAAGTTTTTTAGATGCAGAGGAAGCAATATCTGTAATATGCTTTTGCCAAGAGATATTAGAAGTCAGGGTAATCCCCAAAGGAGATATATCATTTTGCCTAGAAATCGGAGTGTCACCAAAGATAAGCATAGGAGCAGAAGAATCCTTTTTTGTGAGATATAAGACAAGACTGAGTTTTAGAAGGATTTAAATCAACTAAGTTGTCTTTGCCCCACTGGAGAATTACCTGGAGATAGGCATTTAAGGAATTGGTAGCAGATTTTCGAGAAGTTGAAGCTGATTGAGCAGGGCAAGATTTCTCATATTGGAAAGTAGAATGCAGTGTGCTATCATCGGCAAAACTATGGATAGGATTTCCGGTCAATGGAAGAAGGTCATTAATACACAAGAGGAAAAGAGTGGGGGGAAGTACTGAACCTTGGGGGACACCAGCATTAGTGGAGAAGTTAGAAGACAGAGTCATCTACCATCACTCTCAGTGAGCAATCAGAGAGAAAACTGTATAACTAATTACAAAACTAGTTGGCAAACCATAAGATGGAAGCTTGTTAAAAAGACCTCTATGCCAAACACGATTGAAAGCCTTTGAGATGTCAAGAGCAACTGCTTTTGTTTCAGCAAACTTTTCCATTGAATTTGTCCATAAATGGGTAACATAAGCCAGAATATCACCAGTGGATCGACACTGATGGAATCCATACTGGTGATTGTTGATCATCATGAAGGTTTCTAGGTAGTTTGAGTTGGTGGTTAATTGATTTCTCCATTACTTTAGAAAGAGTAGAAGTAATTGCAATGGCACGATAATTGGATGGGAGGGATTTGTCACCCTTTTTAGGAACTGGCTGGATATGAGCAAATTTCAAAGCAGAAGGACAAACACCTTTGGAATAAGAAAGTGAAAAAAGGTGGCAAAGAATAGGAGTAAGTTCAGGAGCGCAGGTTTTGAGAACAGGTCGAGAAATATCATCAGGACCTGGAGCTTTCTTAGCATCAAGATTCATCAATATCCTTTTGACGGAAGACCACAGGAGGCATTGAATGGAGCATGTTGGGAATGGTGGGAGGTGTTTTACCAAGATCATCAATTCTTGAGTTGGAAGGAAAATGGGATACTAGCAGGTCAGCTTTATCCTTGGCTGAAGTGACAACAGAACCATCTGGTTTTGACAGAGGTGGAAGCAGAGGAGGGCAAAAGTTGCGGCCAATAGCTTTGGCAAGAGACCAGAATGCTCGGCTACCATTAGGGCAAGCAGCAAGTTATCTACTCTTAGCTTGTTTAAAATCTAGTTTGGACTGGTTAATAACTGCTTTACAATTGTTGCGAGCTTTGGTGTAGGCATAAAATGAAACTGAAGAATTGTAAACAAGCCAATTACGATATGCAACGTGATTCTCTTGAACAGCCTTAGAACATTTATTGGAAAACCAAGGTTTAGATAAAGGACGAGATTTTAAAGTGGAGTGTGGAATAAAGGATTCCATTCCTACAAGAACAATTTCACTGACACGATCTGAGCAAACGTTGACATCAGAAGTTTTGAAACAGTAGTCCGACCAAGGAAAAACAAGAAAATAAATCTTGTAGGTCATCCCATTTTGCATTCTTCTAATGCCAAACAATACGAGGTTGTGAATAGCCATGAGATAAAGGCTCCATTGGAGAAGAGACAATCACCAAGTTGTGATCTGAAGTGCCTAAAGGACCTCTCACTTCGACCGTGTACTTAGAAGGGTTGTTTGTGTGAAAAAGATCACGCGTGTTGGCTGTATGGTTAGGATTATCCGGTATTCTTGTAGGTAAATGAACAATCTGTGCAAGGTCATTAGTAATTGCAAATGCCTCAGCATCTCGACCAGCTAGGTCGGTGTGACTAGAAAATGGAAGCCAGCTGGAGTTGTGAACATTAAAATCACCAAGGAAAATTTACCTCACTGTTAGGAAAATTGGACTGGAGAAAGTCAAGTTGCAAAGAGAGGAAGTCAAAGAGCTCCAAGTGATTGGTGGATTTGGGAGAAAGGTAGAGAGAACAGATGAATTTGACACAATGAGGTAGAGAGATTTTAAGGCAGAGAAGATCAAAGAGAGGAGATTCCAAATTGCCAAGTCTCTTACAGGGAATATCGGAACGGACATATGCACAAGTACCACTTTTGAGGCGAAAGGAATCATACAGCAAATAGTTTGGGCAGCTGAGATGAGCAGTAGTTGAATCAACCAATAACTGAGATTCTGTCAGAAAAAGTACATGGGGTTTGGCTGAGTGCAAGTGGAAATGGACATCGTTGAGATTAGAATTGAGACCACGTATATTTGTGAAATGAACTAGGAAGTGTTTGGGAATTTTAGATCTTTTCGCAGATAAACTTACTCTATTAGTTTGACAATTCATAGTGTATTTGATGGTAAGAAAAAGTGGGTGGGACATGCTGTATGAAATAATGGCATACACATGGTAAGAATATCCCAGATCCTTGACATAACGTGGCCTCGACAGTGCCCCCTGCATACACACTACTCAGACTCCCTCCAGTCACTATCTGGCAGAGTAGAGGTAGCAAGATTATAGACCAACTGATCTGGAAGCCTCCTAAAGAGTTAATGATAGGTTCCATCTGGTGTACTAAATAGCAGCCGGCCTGCGAACATCGTTTTAGAGCTATATCCTCGAAATGCAAGGAAGTTTGGTTCATGATGTTCATCACAACCTCAATAGTCATCAGTTATACTTCATGATGGAAGAGATGGGGAAGGGTGACCGGAATTGAGCTCTGGAGACCAAACACGGGTTCCACCACTTCAAGCCTCCAATGAGCAAAGTGGTGGTATTGCACCACTTGATGAGAGTCATCTACCACCTAGTATTGCCTGATGTGGCATTCCTCGCATTCCTCCATGTGGTTTGGGCACCACACCCCGACTCCCTGCTTACGTTGGTTCACACCTGGGTGGTCACCCATAGTATGCTACTGCACAGAGGTTTAACATAGCTATTGTATAGAATACAATGTGACAGAAATGTGAATGTTAAGATGCGTGAGGGGACTTATTAGAAGGGATAAAGTAAGAACTGAATATGTTAAAGGAAGCCTAGGGATTGCACTAATTGGAGATAAAATAAAAGAGGTGATGCTAAGATGGTTCATCTTTACCCATCCTGATCCCTTCTCTCTACATAGCTTCAGCTATGTAAAGAGAAGGGATCAGGATGAATGAGTAAATAGGATCCTGGATTTGTAGATTGTAAACAAAGGAAGAGACAACCTAAGATGATGTAGATGGAAGGGACATGGAGGAGTGCAAAGTTAGAGGGGACTTGACCCAAGGTAGAAAAGAATGGCATAGAAGAACTCAAAAAACTGACCTCAAATGCATGGAATTAAGCCATAAAAGATTATTTAAAAATTAAAATGATAATAATTGAAAATTAAAGAGAAATTGAATAATATTCTTGATAATCTTATATGCTAAATCAGAAAGACAAAATTCAGGATCTAATCTTATTATATTTTATTTATTTATTATAATAAATAAATATATTATATTATATTATATTATAATAAATAAATAAATTATATTATATTATATTATATTTGATCATAGCTTTGTTAATAAAAAATGAATCCATCTTCTTCCATCTAGTAAGACTACATTGTCAAACAGGTACAAATCTTGTGATCCAACAAAAACATTGTCACCTGTGATGTCTTTAGATTCTTTAGGAGCATCTAGTTTCAGTGAAAACATCAATAACACCAGTGGTGTATCCATAGCAACCGGTAATGTTTCCCAACCTAGATGCTCCTCAAGAGTACAACAGACATCAAAAGTAACCCTGGAAAGATTGGTCATACTTCTCAGATATTACAGCAACGATCACACAGCAATCCAATTCTTATGTAGTCATAAGTTATGACTTATGACTACATAAGATAGTCTTAGATATCATTCAGGTTACTCCTGTTTGACAAGGTTGAGGCTTACCAGCCAAAACATAACTTGTTTGCATTGTGTCTTTGTGCTGTTGTAGAATTTGACCTGTGTTAATGTAATTAACTTGATCTATTTTGTAGTAATATTATAAAATAAAATGTTATTAGGCAAAATTTAACACAGCATGTGATGTTTAATACTTATTCAAGTTAGAAGTAGGCTTGTGTTATGGTTTTATGAATTTTTTTTTTGTTTTGCACTAATTCCAGAGGTATATACCAAAATTGCCTGATCTCGTGTTTTCAATTTCTCCTATTTTTACTATAGCAAGCTACTTGCAGTGTGTCACATCACCTCAGCTGTTGCAGTTCCTTGCAAGTAAATCTCAGTTGCTTACTCATCATCTGCAGTATATTGTGAAGTTACTTCCAAAACTTGATGTCTACCATTTATGCAATGTAGCAATGCTGTATGATCCATCCCGAAATGCTGCCAAATTAGCTCTAAGAAACTTAGCTAGTTCCAGGTGCCGTCACAGGTAGTATATAGTATTTCTAATTTTATTAGCATAATAACACCAAATCTAATTTAGTGAATTCACAGTTTTATGCTATAAGAGGAAAATTATTATTTTATTTCCATTTCACATTACTTATCCACTGTTTTATTTATTTAAACTTTAAAAGTAATAAAATAGCTAATGATATTTTTGGCTTCTTCAGAATCTTGTATTCAACTGCCTAGTTGGTGGAATATACAAAATATGATTGTTTATCTGTCATAGTATTTTATTCACATAGTAATACTGCGTGGGTAGACATTGTCTGTCCATGATACAGACCACGAATAACTCTTGGTCTGGTAATGTCCATGTTACAGACCATGATAACATCCTTCCACAAAACAGACCATGATATACTCATGGTTTGTTTTGTGGAAGGATGTTTCTTTGCTCATGTCAGGTATGGTGATGATTGGTATGTTCTCCCTCATGGGTGAGTTATGAACTAAGGATACAAATATGAAATCTCAGGAAACAACGGAAGGTTGGATCTCATGATGTTTGCCTATTGGCAGTGGGTTGTTAAAAATTAGAATAAGTTGCCTCCCAATGTGGTTGAGGCAATGAAACTAAGTTTAAAGCAAAATTGGATGATTACCTTGTGGGAATAGTATGAATATTCTATTTTTTTTTCATGTTGTAGCAGCTGAGGATTTCAGCTAAATTCCTAACAGTTGTAAATCAAATATGGCTGCTTTATGTTACTTGAATCTTGGTCTAATCACATATGTGATATCTCTGAAATTAGTAGATTTTTGAAATTATGCTAGATATCTATTATGTTTATATTTATAAAATTAAATTTGTGCCTTAAAGTGAGGGTGTAAAGTGCCATTTCTGATTTTCCTGGGTGATTTGGGGTGTGGAATTAACATGATGCTTTAATTTCTGCCCTAAGGTACATCTTGTGGAGCCTTGATATGAAAAACTACGTATGCTAGAAACTATCAATTGTGCTTTTGGTATGTATTTTATACATACCTGAATCATGATTACTATAAACTGAATACTTCTTATGGTAATACTATTAACTGAATAACTGCTTTTGGTAATACAGTAATAACTCACTTAACGAAGTAAGTGCATTCCCGTACTTCAGTTCATTATAAGAAACTTCGTTATCAGAGGTAGAAATACCATAGCAAGAATATGGATATGTTCCTACACTTAAAAAAGAGGTAAAATTGTTCGAAATAAGTTTATTTGAAATGAGAACATACATATTATATTATAAATATTAAATAAAACTTCACAAAAGTCAAGTAAAACAGTAAACTTAAAACCTATTTTGAAAAATAACACAAAACAACACTAGTGCTCACTTGATGACTTTTTCAAAAATGCATCTAGGGTCGACTGTCTTGCTTTTTTCTTACGATCATGTAGCATCTCACTATAACAAGTTAAAGCGTTTAAAATGGATCTCTTCATAATGCAGTTTTTTTTAAAATCGGGATCATTTTCTGATAAGACATCTAAGGCATGAATCACTTCATTTAAACAATTAGACAAGATCTCTGTTGTTAATATCCTCTCTGGGGGAACCTCTTCCTCATTCTCTGAACTGTTTATGTGATAAGTGAAATAGATCTTCATATTATTGATTGATGTGTGGAATGCAAGTAAATTTTAGAGTCATTACAAATTTGGTTACATGTTTTATTCAGGATTCCATTAATGTGAGATGGCTGTATTTAAATTCCAATTTGTGTATTTGAGCACATGTGTAAAAGTACTTCCTCGCCTACTACAACATAATTGCTTAAATTCTCACATCACTTAACAGTTGCAAGTCCTTAAAAATGAACCATGTTGTAAAGTTTCTTTCTGACTTCAGGCTTGGAAAAATTTTTTTTATCCCATTAACTTGTCTTTTGGCAGCTCATTGCTGCAAATTCAAAGTAAATTATGCACTTTGCATTTGATGTTCAGAGTAGATGTGTTCCCAATCATTTTATGAATTTTTTTAAAAAAAGGGTGGCTTATTTTAGTGTTGGATTTTGTTTGAAGAGTACCAAATTCATAGATTTGTGACTTTTTTTAAAATATGTGTTAGTTTTAGAATTAAGTAGTACTTTGAAAAAGAAAGAAAGGTAAGCTATCAAATATTTTGAAATATTACTTTATTTATTTATGCCAGCATCCACTTAATTTGGATAAATAATAATTTAACATTTTACCTTTGGAAACAGTGAAACTGTTCATTGTGTAGCCTGTAATTTCTGGAAGTTATTTATCACTTGATTAAGCAGAATTAAATGATACATGGTGATATATAATTGTTAAAATTTTGATGACATAAAATTAAGTGTTAAGAAGATACCCTATTAAAAATCCTGTTTAAAACTTAATTTTATTCTGATAGTGTATATGTATATACAGTATTTGTTTAATTAATTAATGATGTTTTTCATTTTAAAGGTACTGGAGCATCACATCTTTAAGTTCTCTTTCGTCTGATATATTAGACTTTGTACATAATGTAAGTAGTTTTAAAATCATCTTTTAAAATGCCGTGATGTATTAGTTTTGTTGTTGAAGAAACTATTTTTCCTTTTTAATGATACTTATATTAATTTATTTAGAAATTAGATAATACAAATACTGTAACATCTTAAACAAAAGAATGTAGATGGAACTATTATGATTATGTGTAGTTTGTAATTATAATGAGTAAAAAAATGCATGAAATGAAAATTAATTTTGAATATTTACATAAACGATATACTTAACTATAGTAATATTTTGGTCATAGTTTATGACATACGGGAATGCAAAATCTGAGGTTAGGAGATCATGGAACTGAAACTCTTAGAGGGCAATAAAACCATTATTGTAGACTTTCAAAGTTTGGATAATTTTTTCTTCATCAACAGCACCGTCATCATCATCCAAATCTCTTACATCCAGTGGGTGCAGCTCAGATGACAGTACAAATTGATCCTTCAGGTGAATGGAAAGCTGATAGCCCTTCTGGATTATCAGCCTCTCATTCACTATTTTCCTCTGTGCTGTTATGTTTTATTGCTAGATCTTTAGCCCTCACCAGTAAGCTCTTTTTTTTTAATTCCTGCTTAATACCATCAGTCCATTGTTAGTAGTTAAAACTACTGATTAAGTGAAATTAGCCACATACTCAATTGTTTCACAGTTTTGCTTTATTTCTATGAAATTTTAGGAATTATGTAGGCTAAAGGGAATTAAAGAAAGGGCTAAGGTGCATCTCAAATTACGGCATGCAAAAAGATCATCTCGGTCACCCAAGCTGGACTGGAGGCAGCTAATGAATGCTGCCAATAAACAGGCATATCAGATCGCCCTATCCAACCGCTTCGAGATGCTGGCCGTGTCCGAGGATATAAATGAAGAAGAAAAGCAGATCTCTGATGCCATCCTGGAATGTGCCAAGCCCCTATGTCCACCTGCCCGACGTCGAACGCAACCATGGATATCAGACGAGTGCCTCGACCTCGTGGACAAACGGAAACAGGCAAAGTTGGTCGACTTTGAACGGTACCGGCAGCTAAACCGAGAAGTCCGACAAAGAATGACAGCAGAAAGAGAAGCATACTGGAACCAAGTGGCAGACGATCTTGAAGTGGCGGCATCCAAGAACGAGTACCGCACTCTATACCGCACCCTCAGATGTCTGAGTGGAAAGACCAAATTGACTAGTGACAACATCAAGAATGCTGATGGGACCTTCGTGCGATCACCATCCGAACGCCTGCAACGGTGGAGTGAATTCTTCAAAGCTTTGTATAATCACAACCCACCTCAGGGACCGCCAGCAACAGCACTCTCGATCGACCCCCCCTGAGGTCTCCATGGTCGATGTTGAGCCTACAGTAGAAGAAGTGAAAGCAGCCATACAATCCCTGAAGAATGGCAGGGCACCAGGAGTGGACCAAGTCACCACAGAAGCGATCAAAGCCGGGGGAGATGTACTGCTTTGCCGACTACACTCACTCCTCAAAACCATCTGGTGCACTGAACAAATTCCGCTAACATGGAGGAAAGCCATTATCGTACCGATCCACAAGAAAGGTGATAACCGGGACTGCAAGAACTACCGTGGCATCAGCCTCCTTTCCATCATCGGAAAGGTCTTTATGAAGATCATCCAGTCAAGACTGCAAAAACATCGCGAGCAAACCTGTCGAGAAGAACAGGCAGGATTTAGACCCGGGCGAGGATGCTGTGATCAAATCTTTGCCATTCGTCAGTTGATGGAGGAGAGGATCCGGTGTGGACAGCGAACCGTCATTGTTTTCATTGACTTTAAGTCTGCTTTCGACTGTGTCCACCGGCCTGCCTTATGGAAACTACTAGAAGTTGAACATGTACCTCGAAAAGTCATCACACTCCTCCAAACTGCATACAACGGTTTAACCAGCCAGGTGCGCATCCAGAACGATTTATCTGAGGAATTTACCATCCAAACTGGAGTCCGCCAAGGGGATGTAGCCTCCCCGTTGCTTTTCAACATCGTGGTCGACGCCATTATGAGGCAAGCATTCAGAAACAGACAGGGCATACAATATGACAAGGATCACTATGTGACTGACCTGATGTTTGCTGATGATAGTGCTATCCTTGCCGGTAACGACGCTGAAGCCACGGACATCCTCTACGACATTGCCCGCATTGCCCGGCCATACGGTTTGAAGATCAATGCTGGTAAGACAAAGGCCCTGACAACAGATGGGTCGCAAGCCACCATCTATCTCGCAGGCGTCCAGATCGAGCAAGTGCAGGACTTTAAATACCTTGGGTCGCTGGTCCAGGAGAAGAAAGTTGCATCCACCATGGAAATCCACAGCAGAATTGGACAGGCGGCCACTGCGTTCGCCTCGCTCAAATGGTGTCTGTGGAAGAGGACCAACATTTCCACAAAGACTAAAATCCGACTCTTCCGGACTTTGATCCTGCCCATTCTCCTTTACGGATCGGAAACATGGATTTGTCTCAAGTTAGATTTGAACAAACTTGAGGTATTCCAAATGCGATGCCTGCGGCAGATCTTGGGCATCTCTCTTCGCGACCGCATCACTAATGATACCATCCGCGCCAGATGCCAACAGCAACCAACCATTGCCGACCAAATCCAGAAGCGAAGGCTTAGATGGTTTGGCCACGTATGTAGAATGGGCACGAACAGAATACCATCCAGACTCGTTTGGAGACAACGACCCACCCAATGGAGCATCCAACGGACCGCGCCTAGGAAAACGTGGGCCAAGCAAGTGGAAAATGACTTGAAGAGCCGACGTCTCGACCTTAACCAGGCCAGGACTGACGCCATGGATCGTAAGGTATGGAAGAACATCACAGAGCAAGTCCGAAACCCTGCGGCACCTACAGCAGCATACTGGTTGCGTGGCCAACCGCTTCCCCCAGCTGCCAGCTAAGGACCAAAGAAGAAGAAGAAGAAAGAAAGGAAGCAAATTAAAAATAAAGTAGATAATAATTTCTAAAATAGTGACTTAGTAATTTATAAACCAAAATATTAACTGTTTCACTAGTGATTAACTTTAATGACTGTTTTTGTTTTGAAGTGTGTAAGTGATTAATAATTATATTAATTTGATTTTAGGATGACCAGTCAACAAAAGAAGAAGATATTGTGAAGTTTTTTATTTTTGTACTTTTGATGCTTGGCCATAAGCGAAGAAATAGAATTTTCAATAAGCAGCTTATGAAACTTGATGTGATTAATAACATACACTATTCAGATTCTATTACTGGACTTAATAGAAATGAACTAAGTGCAAGTCAGATTAAATTACCTTCTTCAGTACCCATTTCTTGTGGAAGTGCTCATGTGTCCCTTATTGTTAATGGAATATTATATACATGGGGAAAAGCTGGTAGTGGCAGGTAAGTAAAAGATATGATAACTTTTGGTAACTGATAGTTATTTAGTGTAATTTTTATTATTATCTTTTATTAAATTACAAAAAGTCTATGGATTTCATAAAGACTAAATATTTGAGTTACGAGAGTATCCCCATGGTAGCCAACAGAATTTTTAGTTCTCGCAATTGGAAAGTTTTTGAAAAATTTTGCTGTTTTATTGACCTAATTACCAGATTAAATCATATTCTGCATACAGCTTTTTAGTCCTAGTCACATTCGTTAGTTTATTTTTAAATTTAGCTAAAGATTTTGTATGTTTCTATGTAATATACGTAGAACCTTTGTATCAACGAATTGACGCAAATATCGTATCTCGTAACTTTTTACTGTAGTGGTAAATCTTGAAAGTTTGAATCACGTAAGTTGGTGTTAGTAGATAATTTTATTAGCTATTATAATTAACTTTACAAGCATAACAGTATAGTATAAGCGCAATAACATAATATATATATTTAATAATTTAAACTTGATAGCATAATACATAAGACCGTTGTAGCCAAGTGGTCAGGCGTGCGGGTGCATAAGTGCACATGCCTTGAGTGACCTGGGTTCAAGCCCGTGACTGCTGAATACAGTGCTGTTTCTTGTATTCTCTCTACCTTGTGAACTCCTCTGACCGTGTGGTCGTCCCAGAGTGTAAACAGAAAATTTATTTATTTATATTATTACTGCATAACCAGCATATAGTGTTATTATTGCAATTAAGTATATTACTTTAGTGTAGTATTCTCAATTAAATTTAATTTTAATGGAAATCATACCTCAGAGCAGCAAAGCAAAGAGCTCAAAATAGTGGAAGTGCTGTGGCTCAGATGAGAAATTGAGGGGGTGGACTTCCTATGAATCACAGCCTTGTGAGATGTACTGCTTGCTTAACATTTGTGGATCTATCTGGGATGGTAAATGATACTGCCAAGGGGGTTGTCTTTGTGTGTCCGATGTAAAGAGTGTGAGGATATTAGGCATCAACTTTGCATTTACGAGAGCTCAGTGTCATCAATGAGAGCTCAACTTAATCCTTCGAGGGCATCAGGACAGATGCCCTCGAAGGATTAAGTTGGGCCCATCGAGCTCTCAGCTGCCCACCTCAATGCCAGAGCTCGCACTTGTGCATCAGGCAACACAACGGCAGCCACCAAGGTAGAATGTGCTGTATCTACAGGAGGTTCCTATTGTCAGTAACTATTGTCAGGGAAACAGGAAATATATTGTGAAAAAAATGATAGGTGGAATAGGACCAGGGTATGTCTGCCAGGGGCAAAAGTTGATAACATAGAGCAGATGTCATCTTTTAAGGGTACAAAAGGTGATATTGCTGTACACTTTGGCACTAATGATATTAAGAGTAGGAGATGTGAGGACTTACTTAACAAGTACAGAGCAATCTTGAGAAAAAATTGAGTTAGGGTTAAAGTTGAAAGTGTCTGTAATTCTGCTCAGACATGATAGGAGGGAGTACAAAATGAGAGCCTTGTCAATCAATCTGACCTTGGAGAGATTGCACAAGGCTGATGGGATAGAATTTTTCTCAGCATGATCAGTGCTTCCAGGAGAGACTATTTCTATAGGGGTGGAATACACTTAAATAGAAAGAGTGCAAGAATATTTGCTAATACTGTCAAGGCAGTGTTAGGTGGATCAGAAAACTGCTAGCTTGGAGGGGAGGATATACAGACTAATAGATTAACAATAGCCACAGGCAGAGGTGAAAGTGATTCTTGTACTGCAGCAACAGTACAAGAATCACTTTCTTGTACTATTGGAACATGCCGAAACCTGGTCAGCAAGGTACCAGGGATTTCAAGTCCTGCTGTGGGTCATCAGTGAACAAGGAAATACGTGGGCCTGTGTTAGTCTAATTAAGAATAAGAACAGGTGCATGCGTATCCTTGTGTGTACACTAATGGTAAGAGCATCTGATTAATTTGAAGTGCTGGTCAAGTTCATCCAATGCAGACATTGTAGGGATATCAGAGACTTGGTGTCGTTCAGATGTAAGGGATGCAGGATTTAAATATGGGGAGTTCAATGTGTACAGAAAGAACAGATAGGACAGCAGGTGGAAAGAATTATGCTCTTAGTTAGGAAGCACATAAAATCTAAGGCAGTACATCGAGTTGACATTGGTGGACAGTGCAATGTTCAGTCAGTTTGTTGTCATATAAGCATTGAGAAAACAAAAATTAGAGTAGAAGTGTGTTATAGGCCGAATGAATGTGATGAGTACAATGAACAACTGTACAGAGATATAGAGTGGGCCAGTAAATCAGAATGTCTTATAATGGGCGATTTTAACTTCCCAAATGTTGACTGGAACTTGTGGATTTATTGGATGACTGTTTTCTATAGCAACATGTTAGAGTGGCAACGAGAGAGAGAGAGAGAGAGAGAGAGAGAGAGAGAGAGAGAGAGAGAGAGAGAGAGAGAGAGAGAGAGAGAGAGAGAGAGAGAGAGAGAGAGAGAGAGAGAGAGAGAGTGTGCAGTGTACTTGACCTGATTATCAGCAGTTTCATGCATTAAGAATCTGCAGATAATAGAACTACTAGGTGGCAGTGTAAGTAAATCCCACACAAACCTGTACAGAGGGACAAACCAACGATGGTACTAACAACAAATTCTAAATGGCTAGTGTTCAGAGAACTAACCATAGAGGCTACTAGGCTTTTCATACCAACTAAGAAATACTGTTCAAGAAATACTGTGCTTAGACCTAAATGGATGTCATTTGAACTGTTGAGACATGTGGCAGAGAAGGAAAATGCATGGGATGCACATAAATTTTCACTTGCTACAGAAGCCTATGATAGATATGAAGTAGTCTGCAATCAAGTCACAAAGGAGGTAAGGCAAGCCAAGTCAGATTATGAGAAGTCCCTGTCAAAGAAAGATAAGAAAAGCAACAAAGACTTCTTTACTTATATTATATAATAGTAAGAAGGGGTTGAAAGACATTGGTCCACTTGATGTTGATGGTTTAACTGTTAATGAACCTGCTCAGGTTGCTGACAGACTTCGATAGGTATAGGAAGCAAAAAATAATTTTGATATCATATGCTTGAATTTAAGGAAAGCTTTTGATGATGTTGCACATAAAAGACTGTTGTACAAATTGGAGAAGTGTGGCATTAAGGGCAAGTTGCTGTTATGGATAAAGGGATGGTTAGTGGGAGAAGACAGAGAGTGGCAATCAATGGACACTGCTCTTTGTGGACTAATGTTATCAGTGGAATCCCTCAGGGTCCTCTGCTGGGCCCATTGTTGTTTTCTGTATTTATTAATGATATTGATGAAGGTATATCAGGCTTAATGTCTATGTTTGCAGATGATATGAACGTTTGGCAGGATGGTTAATGGTAGTAATGATGGTATGCTACTGCAACAATATCTAGAAAGGTTAGGGGGTTGAACTGAGAAATGCAATTGAGGTTTAACATTGACAAATGCAAAGTACTGCATGTGGATAGTAATAATCCCAGATTAATGTACCAGCCGTGTGGTAATACACTCAGGTTAGTGAAAAATTAAAAAAACCCGGGGATAATTGTGCAGTCAGATGTGAAATTCCCTGAGCAGTGCAGAAAAGCTGCCACGACAGCACATGGGTTTTTGTCATTGCTATACAGGAATTTTCTAGCACAGATAAGGAGGTGATTATTCCATTATATAAGCCAATGGTCAGGCCAAATCTTGAGTCCTTCATACAGGTCTGGAGGTTATTTTAGGAAGGATGTAGAACTGCTGGAGTGAGTACAGAGAAGGGCAACGAGATTTGTGAGTGGAACAAAAGGGTGCTCTTACCAAGAGAGGCTTCAGTTCTGCAAATTGCAGTACCTGGACACTAGGCACATGTGAGGTCATCTGGTTGAGGTGTTTAAGGCTTTAAATGACTTGAGCAAGCTCAGTGCTGATGGGATTCTTCTTTTTGTTTAGACTGTGCACACCATGGGGTATAAATTCAAATGAGGAAGGGAAAGTTGCAGAATAGATGTGTGGCAGTTTGCATTTAGCCAATGTGTAGTTGATTGCTGGAACAAACTCATGTTCAATGTTGTGGAAGTGGAAAACTTAAGCTTGCTTTCTTCCATCATTTCTATGATACTAATAATTAATTTGTTATTAGCTACATAGTGCAAGGAAGCTATCAGGTTTTGTAGCACTAGCCAGAAAAAAAAAAAAATATATATATATATATATATATATATATATATATACAGGCATACCTCGAATAACGAATAGGATGCGTTCCACGAAATTACTTCGTTAAGCGAAACTTCGTTTTCAGAGGTAAAAATACTATGGCCAGAATAGGGATACGTTCCCACTTAAAGAAAATGAAAAGCTTTTTTTTCGAACAAAGAAAAGTTTTATTAAATAAACAGTCAACTTACATACAAAGTGAAATCTCATTTTAAAATATGAGTCTAAAGTTGATTGCTTATGCTTTTTTTTCTCTTTCATTTAACAGTTGCCTATACGGAGTTATTGCATTTAACACCGATCGCTTAACAATAAAACTTCTTCCTAAATCAGGATCATTTTCACTAAAAAAATTTAAAACGTTTTCAATGTCATTTAAGCACCTTTTTAAATCTTTGGTTGTTAACACTTTTTCGGCAGGAACTTCTTTAACTTCGTCTTCATTATCTTTGTCTTCGTTGCTAACAAGATTTTCTAAATCTTCCACTGAAAAACCATCATCTTCTGCATTCAATAAATTTCTAACATCCTCTTCATCGACATTTTCGAAACCTATTGATTGCGCCATCTGGATAACTTCATTTCTAATTTCTTGAATGTTATTTTCTTCTTCTAGTACAACTTCTGGCCATATTTTGCGCTAAACTCCATTTAAGCATTTCTTAGTGACTTCTTTCCAAGAACTATCAATGTTTTCAATTGCGTTTTTAATGGTGTAGTTTTTCCAAAAAGTTTTAACTGTCATTTCCTCTTTATCCTCTAGTTCAGTTAAATTGCTTAATGTTCGACGCAGATAATAAGCTTTAAATGATGCTATTACTCCCTGATCCAATGGCTGAATCAGGGAAGTTGTGTTTGCTGGAAGAAACACAACTTTGACAGGAATGCATGTGTCCAACGTGTGAAGATCAGTAGGAGGTCCCGGAGCATTGTCTAACAACAAAAGAGCTTTTTCTTCAAAGTTGTTTTTTTGACAATACCGTTTTACTTCAGGACAAAAGTGGTTAACAAACCAATCAGTAAATAACTCTTGGTAACCCAAGCTTTTCTATTTGCTTTCCATATTACAGGTAAATTCATTTTTATGTTACCTTTTAACGCCCTCGGATTTTCTGAATGGTAAACTAATAACAATTTTAATTTATAATCGCCAGAGGCATTTGATCCAAAGAGTAACGTTAAACGGTCTTTGGCTGCTTTGAACCCAGCAGCTGATTTTTCTTCAATAGAAATGAAGCTTTTTGTTGGTAGCCGTTTCCAGAACAAACTGTTTTCGTCAACACTGAACACCGAATTTGGTGGAAAATTTTCACATTCAGTTATTTCCTTTAGTTTTTCTGGAAACTTATTTGCAGTTTCTCCTGTTAATTTTACACTATGAATCCTGGCCCGTTTTTTAAATTTCTCGAACCAACCACGAGAAGTCCCAAAGGTTTCCGTAATTTCTTCAGTTTGTTTAGATTTCAGGTGATTAAACTGGAATATTTTTTTTTATGTTAAATGGGGCTTGAAATTGCGGACTTCGTTATATCGAAGCTTCGTTATCAGAGGTAACGTTAACCGAGGTATGCCTGTATATATATATATATATATTCAGTGATCACTGAATTATGACCATCTACCTAATACCATGTTGGACCACCATTCACACAGATAACATCTGCTATTTGTCTAGGCATTGACTCCATTAGATTTCTGAAGATGTCTGTAGGGATCTGCAACCACTGCCTGTAAGGCTTTCCACAGTGTCGGAATATATATAACAGGTGCATTTCCATATGCCTCACTTCCCATTTCCAATTCCCATACCCACAGGTGTTCAATTGGATTGAGGTCAGATCAATTTGGAGGCCAATCAAGATAGATGATATCTTCACCCTGTTTCTCAAACCACTCGTGTACAGTATGGGGCCAATGACATGGTGCATTATCATCTTGGAACACCTAATTTCTGTGGAGAAAAATTGCAACATAGCAGGGTGCAGGTGGTCCCCTAAGAGTTTCTGGTAGACCTCACCAGGAAAACGTTGGTTCATATGCACCCTATAGTGAGCATCATGTTCAATGGATCCACGGATTGTGTCACACATGAAGGTGTCTGTCGGTGTGTTGAACCAGGTATTTGGACTTATCCGACCAACACACTTATTTCCAGTCCTCTAGTGTCCACCAGCATGTTGTTGACACTACAGCATTCACCATCAATGATGATCAGCTGTGAGAAGAGAGAGAGAGAGAGAGAGAGAGAGAGAGAGAGAGAGAGAGAGTGTCTCTAGGGTCATCTGCTGTGAAACTCCATGTGTCTGATGTGCAGCACATCGTCATTTAGGATATTGTTCTTGTATTCTCCATATTGTATTGCGATGTCAGCTGTTGCAGAGTGACCTGTCATTGATCCAGTACAATGCACTGCACCCTTCACTCATCATGAACATCCACCTTGCATAGCTCTCTTATTTAGTAAAACTCTGTTTGTTAGTTCTCTTATTTAATGAAACGTCAAATACCTGCATGAGAAAGTGACATTCACATAGCATATTTAAAAATTATTTTTAATTTGCTTGCTTTCGTCATTTTGGAGAAATTAATATTGCAATAATTAATTTAGGATTTTATAGCATATTTAAAAATTATTTTTAATTTGCTTGCTTTTGTCATTTTGGAGAAATTAATATTGCAATAATTAATTTAGCATTTTCACTTTCTTCAAGATTAGGTCATGGCGATATTACTCTTGAGTATTTGACTCCTTCTCCAGTTGATCTGCTACTTAATTTACAAGTTAAGGTGACTTCTGTGTCATGTGGAGCTCTGCACTCTTTAGCTGCTACTGATTGTGGAGTAAGACCTTTAGCTTTTTGTTAAAATTTAAAAAATATTTTACGTTAATACTATAGTTGGGTTATATTATTTATTTCTTTTGACATTGCATTCCAGCCATACACTAAAATTTAAAAATCACTTTTTTAATCAGAATACCTCAAAGAAAGGTGATAATTTTGTTACTTAAGAAAGAATGAATATATTACTATATGTGCACGATACATAAATTGTTCAGAATTATTACTATAACTTTTATATTTTTTAAATACTCTATATTTACAAACAAATAAATTAAATAAGTAAGTAGTAAAAAAAATAATAATAATAAAGAAAAATAAAAGACAAAAGAATAAAATAGTAAGGCAGACATTGATGGCTGCAGAGCATTACTACCTCATGTTCCAGAAACATAATTAGAATATGCAGATTGAGATTATTCCTGCAGTGTGGCAAGCCAAATAAACAAAAAAAAAAAAAAAAAACTTACCTACAGTTACAAAAATAGAAGAGGTGGTGAGGAATAAATTAAGAATAAGGGTGCTGCTGAAGGAATTCATTCTTAAAATAATTTAGAATATGAGCCAATTAATATAATTTAGAATATACAGTAGTAGACCCACACTAATCCAGTTTATGGATTAACTACTAATGAAATCGACTTCATCCTCACTAACAGAAGATATATTGTGAATGATGTTACCGTCCTGAATAAGGTAAATGTTGGAAGTGATCACAGAATGGTAAGATGTACACTTGATATAGATGTAGGTAAGGAAAGGAAAAAACTGACTCGAGTAAATAATACAAAGGTCTTTGAGATAACAGAAGAGGAGAAAAAGCAGTATGTACTGGAACTTAAGAACAAGTATGAGCTTCTGCAGACTGCTGAGGACCAAGATATCGACGAGGAATATTACAACTTTTTGAAAGTGATAAAGCCCGAGAAACCTATAGGGAAAAAGAAATCCAAAGAAGAAAAAATTAGTCAAGAAACACTTGTCATGATGAACCGAAGACGACAAATGAAAAGCAAGAAAAACACTGACAGGGAGAAAATTGAGTATACTGAGTTATGCAAAGCCATTAGAAAGAGACTCAGAGAGGACATAAGAAGATTTAACACAAGAAAAGTAGAACAAGCATTAAGGGAAAACAAAGGATTTAAATCAGCAGCCATGAGCAGTAATACAGAAAGACAAATGATACTGAAACTGAAGAATAGCGATGGTGTACTTATAAACAGCAGAGAAGGCATAATTCAAATAGCAGAAGACTACTATAGAGAATTATACAAGGAGCAGGGGAATGATGCCAGCAGTGGGGAAGATGGATTGCAAAGTAGCAACACATACGACATACCCAATATTCTTCCTGATGAGGTAGAACATGCATTGAAGAAAATGAAGAATCAGAAAGCCCCGGGGGAAGATGAAGTTACTGTAGAGTTGTTAAAATTGGGAGGAAGAGACATAACACAAAAACTGGCAAGGCTCTTCACAAAGTGCATTAGAAAAGGTGTGACGCCTAAGCAGTGGAATAATGCAATCATAGTTTTGCTGCATAAGAAAGGAGATAAATCAGAAATTGGAAATTATAGACCAATTAGCTTGTTATCCCACATCTACAAGTTGTTCACAAGGGTCATTACTAACAGATTAGAAAGAATACTTGATGAGAATCAACCGAAAGAGCAAGCTGGCTTTAGGACAGGATTCTCAACTATGGATCACCTTCACGTAATATCACAGCTAATGGAGAAAGCAAATGAATATAAAACACCATTATGCCTGGCATTTGTGGATTATGAAAAGGCATTTGACTCCATACAGCATAAGGCAATGTTTCGGGCACTGGAAAGACAAGGCATTGATACCCCATATATTATGATTTTGAAGAAAATATACGAGAGTGCTACCTCCTTTATTAGACTAGACAAAGACAGTAGGAAATTTAAAATTGAGGAAGGAGTTCGACAAGGAGACACAATATCTCCGAAGCTGTTTACTGCTGCCCTTGAGGAAGCTTTCAGAAGATTAGACTGGTCGCAGAAAGGAGTCAATGTGAACGGAGAGTACCTAAACCATTTACGATTTGCAGACGACATTGTGGTCATAAGCCATGATCCCAAAGAATTAGAGGAAAATCTTAATCAGTTATGCACAGCTAGTAAGGATTTTGGACTAAAGATGAATATGGCTAAAACAAAAGTAATGATGAACAAGTATGCCACAGAAAGGGAAATAATGATTGAAGGAGCAGTAATTGAAAAGGTGGAGTCATATACTTATCTGGGACAAGTTATTAGCTGTAATAATGATAAATGGCTGGAAGTCAAGAGAAGAATAAATTTTGGATGGATAGCATTCAGGAAATATAGTCACATACTGAAGAGCAATATCCCAGTTTGTCTGAAACGTAAAATAATGAACCAATGTATACTCCCCACCATGACTTATGGAAGTGAAACTTGGGCACTCACCAAAAGAATGGAAGAGAAGCTGAGAACTACACAGCGAAGAATGGAACGAATCATATTGGGAATCAGACTGTTAGATAAGAAGAGAAACACATGGATTAGGCAACAAACTCAAGTAAAGGACATTCTTATCAAAACTAAAGAACTAAAATGGTCTTGGGCAGGACACATAGCTCGAAGACATGATGACAGATGGACTAAGAAAATAACAGAATGGTACCCAAGAGGAGCTAGAAGAAAACCTGGAAGACAAAGGCGGAGATGGATAGATGAAATTCATGAGTTTGTGGGTAGTAAATGGATGTCCAGTGCTCAAAACAGAAGGAACTGGAAAGTTGCTGGAGAGGCCTTCATCCTGCAGTGGATTGAAAATGGCTGATGATGATGATGATGATGATGATGATGATGAATCCAGTTTAATTGGGGGGGGGGGAGAGGTAATCCAGATTAGTGAAGCAAAAGATTGCCCTGAAAAACAAAAAAAAAAACTTAGAATGCAAATAAATAGAAAATTTAATGATATAGGTAGTGCTGATGAAAATAAATAAAAAAAATATCACTGTAGAGCCTTTATTTCAAACTATAAAAAGACAATGCATTTATCCATCGATAGAAGATTCAGAAGTTGTACAGCAGACTCTCTGTTAACCAGGACACTTCAGGACTCCAAAGTTAAAAAAAAAAAAGATATGCACTGAAAATCATAAAATTCAAGTAATAAATAGAAAGATATAAACAGTTTTTTTGCAAGTCATCAAAAAGCGGCATTATAAGTCGTGATTGGGAGATGAATGTACCTATTATCCAGCAACTCCTGCTGTCTTCACACCAGCTGCTCGAAAAAACAATGGAAAGAGAACGAATATTTAGCTTGTTTTAGTGCATTGCATGGATTGTTGTGCTCCATCACAATGCAAAAAAAAAAAAAAATGTTTCGTTATTTATGCCAGGAGTGTCAATTTTTTTTATAGTAAATATTTTTTTTTTGTTTATAAATCATGAAAATGATGGGTAAACGCAAAAGAGTTATGTTTTCAATTGTACAAACACTTGAAATTATTCAAAAGTTTGAAAACGGTGCTGTTAAATCTTTAATGAACCAATATAATATTGGTAACCAAACAATACGTGACATCTTAAAAAAATAAAGGGAAGCTATTAGGTTTTGCAAGCACATCTGATAGCATTAAAGGCATGACTATCAGAAAACGATGAAACTGTCTGCATATGGGACCTCAACAGGGCAATGGTGTTGTGGTTTAACCAACAATTAGATAAACCCATAATGTATAAAATATGTTAACTTATGTACATATATACATATAAAGAAGTACGCAAATGAAGTGATATGAGCAATTACACCCATCTGATTCAGAGTCAACAACAATACTAAACATGCAATATAATGTGATGTATGTTCTGTCTCTCTCTCTCTCTGTGCAGTCAGAGTGACTCTCTGCCTTCCTAAATCCCATGTGTCTTTCAAAGTACAGTACTCAACTGTGAAAGAATTTTTCATATTTCTATCTGGAACTGTCTTGATGGCACCAAGACCAAATTGTGTGAAATATCAGTATAAATGGAATTGAAAAACCGACCCCAGTACCTTGACCACTATCTTGAAACAAAAATAAAATAGGCAAACAATGGTGTGGAATTACTGCATTTTGAACATTAAACAAGTCAGTGCATCACCAACTTGATTACTTTTTTTTGTCAGCTCAATGATGCACTGATTTGTTTGAAAAATAAAAAATATCAGCATTACTTTTTCAGACAAAGGTGCCATATAAAATTTCTTTGGTGGACATGAGTTTTTGTATTTCCAAACACTTGACTTTAATTCTGGTTCATAGTTTCTAATTCAACAGCTATCACTAGTGACACAATATAATAGCGTAGCTTAATTTAATTTATTATGATACTCACCATTTTATAATCTGCATTGATGTTGGAATAAATTGGATGATAATTTTAAATTTAAGTTAGCGTGAATAAGTTAGGATTTAAAAACAGAATTAAAATGTGCGCAAGTAAGTAGAAGTGCACGTCTTCGTCCTTGGTTGTCAATGTTGAAATTTGAAACGATTTTAGCTATACGGTTGGAAACAGAATTTGAAACGATTTTAGCTATATGGTTGGAAACAGAATTTGAAATGATTTTAGCTATACGGTTGGAAACAGAATTTGAAACGATTTTAGCTATACGGTTGGAAACAGAAGGCCAATGGCCTTCTGTTTCCAACCGTATAGCTAAAATTGTTTCAAATTTCAACATTGACAACCAAGGACGAAGACGTGCACTTCTACTTCCTTGCGCACATTTTAATTCTGTTTTTAAATCCTAACTTATTCACGCTAACTTAAATTTAAAATTATCATCCAATTTATTCCAACATCAATGCAGATTATAAAAAGGTGAGTATCATAATAAATTAAATTAAGCTACGCTATTATATTGTGTCAGTTATAAATGGTACTTTAAGAGATCTACAATTTTCGAATTATCACTAGTGATTATGGACAATAAAAAAAAAAAGAAAAAAAAGTCTGGTTTTGTTTAACAAGGGTCATATTTTTTAAAACATACATTTTGTATGTTTTAAAAAATATGAATTACAGCAATGGAATATAGTAATTACAGTTGTGCAACTGACTCACCAAATGTCATACTGCAATGTGATGCACACACCTTTTTTGATCAAGATTACCAGCAAGCAGTTTTGCCAGTTTTGTTACTTTTCAAACAGCTTTGTATAAAGCCTTTCCTTCTTACATAACACAAGAGTTTATTGTGTCAGTCATATGAGAGTGACCTATTCATTAGCAAAAAATGAAAAAAAAAAACAGCTCTGGAAAAAAAAGAGATTTTTTTCCAGAACTGTTTTTACCAATTATTGACCCTTTTTACAGAACAAAGCTCCAATAGTGAAGCTAAAGCAGAAGAAATGGTGTTAGTGGAAGTGGAAAATAATTTGTAGTCAAATAGTAATTCAAATACAGTCGGACATCTATATAACAAAATCGATTGTTCCCTTGAAAAAATTCGTTAAATAGAAATTTCGTTATAAAGAAATATGACCTTTTAAACAGTGAAAAATACTGTAAATTCAGAAATATGTGGTATGAATAAAATTTTTAACATTTTAAAACAATTGATTTATTAATACATACATATTAAGAAATGACTACTTACATGATGCGCACAATGTACTAGTACACTTTTAAGAATTATGTCATAAAATGTTTGGTTATTTTCTGTTATACACTGGATTCTACTGTTCATAAAAATGTTCGCATTTGTTTAAACACTGAAATATATTTTCTTCCCACTGAAGGCCTCAACGCAAAGTTTCAAATTCTGCTAACATTTCTTGTTAGGGATCTTAGTAATGGTTACTCTATCATAAAATTCAGGACCATTCAGTGGTACCCTGGATGTGTGGTTAGTTTTGCTGCCTTACCCAAATTTCTTGTTATGATGTAATAATGTAATGACTATTAGAAGAAGCCTTTCTGTGTTATGACCTGGTTGTTTTGTGCTCATTGCACCCCATGTTGATTTTTTAAATGGGTGGAGCTGATGTTCCAAGGGCTACTTCATCCTCTACATTGGGGTACCTGGAAGCAGGCTTATAAAATGCACACCAAAATGATTTACATGTGGTACAAAGCCAGAATGGTTTTATGTCTAGCACACTAGTGTTTAGCAGCCAGCAGAACTTATCACTGTTCATAAAATACATTAGTTTTATGTCTCACAGCAGAATGAACTTCAATTTTTTTTACAAGTTGATTGGATACTGCACTACTTTGGTATTACCAAAGGTTATTTTGCCAATTTCAAAGATAGCTGTGACAGCTCGTCCCTTGGTTCCTCATCTGAGAAGAGGTGGCCTCAAAAAACAGTTTCCTGAAAAAAGCAGTGAAAACAGAATTGTTCAGTTCAAATTGAAAATATGATATATAAGGTGTTTAAAAATTGTATGGAACTATTGTGGTAACATTCTCAGCTAAAAGTAAGAAAAAAGTTCCTATAAACATATCTTTCAAAATCTTTATTTCCAGGATATCAAACATTAAAGTACATTATGTAAAATGGTAAAACATTTATGTTCAAATTTGTCATAAAAATATGACTGTGTAAAATAGGTTTTAAATAGTACAAACATACACACTAACACTGATATTAATGATGTTGTTCTACTACATGAATCATATCACTTACTCAGTTGTGAGTAACCAGTGTGCAGAATACATACTGCAGTGTCGGTGTATCTGTTACTTGAGTTTCAAGTTCCGTGATGACTACCTCAATATTTTCAGTACAGCATTTGTTAAACTGATGTTAAGAGAGACACTACAAATCTGTTTACTTTTGCCGAGTTACCCAATATGATTTTAATTTATGCTGAGGTTCATAAGAATTCTGTAGTTGCTGTTTGTGGATACACCTAAAAATTTCCAACTTGACAAATACCAAATTGTAAAACATCTGCTGCTGTGGATAGATGACTTAAAGAAACAGGTATGCTGAAACCATTATGAATAAATTTTGGTGGAGCAAGATTTTGATGAACTGTGAATTTTGAAGAGTACATTGTACTTTACACTTATATGTTATGCTATACAGGTATCTCCTATCACAAGTACCAGAAGGTTGTGAGATAATGTCAGTGTTTCATCTGCAAGCATATGGAGTACATTACACAAAACAGTTATATCCATCTTCTACAGATGTATACTGTGTACACCTGTACAAGTATTGTTGCCATAAGTTATGAATAAATGTAGAAATTTGTGTCAGTGGCTCATTTTGCAATGTACATTTGATTCTCAATTTCTTAGCTATGTTATGGTTACAAATGAATCATGTTTTGCAAGAAATAGAATTCTCCACTTTCAACATTCACACCTGGATTGAAGAAAATCCACATACAGTTGTCACTCATAAAGATACCTTTTCCGTTAATGTTTAGTGTGGTGTACTTGAAAAAAATCCTATTGGTCCATATTTTTTACCAGCAAGGCTTTCAGGAATGGCATGCCTATATTTTCTGTGGAACAATTTTAAGTAACTATTGGAAGACATAACCCCCTTAAAAACTGGCAGAGGATATGGCTTATGTACAACAGTGCACCAGTCTACTTTCCCTGTGATGTTTCTGATTTTTAAATATGGAGTATAGTAACTGATGGATTTGTTGGAACAGCCCTGTATATTTTGTGTGGTGTGTGTGTGTGTGTTGGGGAAGTTCACATAAAATTCACAGTTTATTCTGCGTGTATTACTATACCACACGAACTGCATTAAGAATAGACCTGAATGACAGAAGATTGTGGATTTATAGTGCTGAATACTGTATTGAATAAAATGGAAGTCACTTTGAAAAACTGCTTTAGATGTTAAATAACCTTTTAGAGGGTTATTTCAATTTCTTTTATGTTTTGTAATATATGATTAATGTTTAATATCTCAGAAATAAAGAATTCTTTTTTCTTGTTTTTAGCGATAGAATAGGCTGTAACCTTTATAACACAAAACTTTATAACCTTTATACCACATAACATTAGTTTACATTAGTTTCTTTTTCATGCTTTTGTCTAAGAATTGTCACTAGAGACCAGTTGCTGTCTGGTGAGTGACCAGTAAGTCCCTGAAACAAGCTGTCATAAAACAAGCATCTTTTGAATAAGTGACTGAATAATCTTTCAGCAATACCATTTGTCTGAACTGCTCTGCTGGCTGCCAAATGGTAGATTGGGCAAGATAGCTCTAGTGTTTTCCGTAATATTGTAAGGGGTTGAATAGCAAAGACTATTTTACTATTTTGAAGATATAAGTTATTTTACCGCATAAATGAGAAGTCATTATTTATAATCAAAGGTATTATTTATAATCAATTGGGTTTTAAATAATACAAACATACACACCAACACTGAGATGAACAGTATCGTTCTACTACATGAATCATATCACTGAGCTGTGAGTAACTAGTGTGCAGAGAACATAGAGTATATATATTCTCTTTCATTTTAGAATGTTATATTAATGAAGAAATTTTAATAGCAAGCTGTTTTCAATAGTAAATATGAAAATTTTCTTAAAAAATAATGTCTCAGGTATTTGGATGGGGATCTTCTTGCTATGGACAAGTGGGAGTTGGAAGTGTTCAAAGATGTTGTAGGCCAATTCTTATAGAATCCTTCTCTAGAGAGAATATTGTTGCTGTAGAATGTGGGCAATATCACTCCCTGGCTCTGACAAGAGAAGGAAAGTAAGTGGTCATATTACTTTCATTGCATTTTATAAATACTTAAATTAGTAAATTTACTTGAGTTTGGGGACCAGGCCTCTATGACTGCTATTTATTCATCTTCACATTAGAGTAGACAGTAAGTAAGCCACAAAATAAGGAAAGAACACGAAATAAGCAGGAAGCTGACTTGAATATATATATTTTTTGACATAATCATAAACATAAAATATTTATATACCTGTCCCATTACTTTATCAAATTCTGGAAAGTTGCTGTTCAAAAAGATGTCAGTTGCTGTTGTAACTAGTGATGTAAAATAATTTTCAACCTCTGCATCATCAGAAAAACATTTGCCTCATAGCTGTTGTTTAAGTGGATCAAACAAATGAAATTGTTTCATCTTTCTAAATAACACAATAATAAATAAACTTCTTGGCAAATTAGGGTTGAGGTAAGTCCTGTAATGTGCTATATGTGGCCTTACATTCTCATGTAACAGCATTAGTCCAAATCTTAATAGACTTCTTTTGGAAGTATGTAATATGATATGACATTCACAGTATCACAAGTCATTTTGAAAATGTGCAAGAAAAATATCATAACAGTCTTAAGAAATAGCATTGTTTCTTTCACTGCTGATAGATAGCACAGCCTTGAATACTGGTAAGCCAGAAATGCGTCTGTTGCATGGTGTGTATTTTGATTTTGGTTGACAGAGATGGACTGACACTGACAGTTCTGCTCAGCATTTCATCTTACTCCAACTTTTGTGGCAGAGGTGTTCCAGTGACATGTAGTGTGTTTTGTATTCAGCTTTCATTTCCTTGGTAATTTATCACGTAATATACTTTTTTGAAATTTGAGGCAACCATTCATTGTTATAGGCTAAACCAGGGATTTCCAAAGTGGCCAGTAGCGACCCCCCAGGGGTCTTTGGGCAAGTTTCAGTGGTCTTTAGTTCCTAATAAAGCCACTGGGGATCAGTAAGATTATTTTAGGGGTCTTTAAAGAAACTATTTCCTCAAAAGATAATTCTAGAAATCTAGAATTAGTATACGAAACAAGTCATTAATGAAATAAGTCATTAACTCGGGCAGTCATCAAAGTGGCTTAGGGTGGAATCACACTATTGTCACCTCATGTGAGGTTACATGGAAACAAGTCAAACATCAAATATATGGGAGAGAGAGAGAGAGAGAGAGAGCGCACTATATTTTCCATTTTGTTTATCGGTCGGAGACAAACTGTTGTTAATGGCTGTAGTCGCAAGATAACACGTTGGCCTTCAAGGCCAATTCACATCCTCACAAGTTCACAGTTTTTGGTTCGAGCAGAAAATTTCCTACGGCATGAGTTTTCTGTCATGCTGACGAAAGGAAATAGAGGAAATGATAATAGAAACATGTCTAGTCACATAGATGCTCAAAGATGGCCAAAGGAGGAAAATAGATCAACAGTATTACAATTTACAAATCTAGAGGAACAAGTTGATCATTTCAGTTTGTACAACTCATAACAATTTCTAACAAGTTCAATTTTTAGCATTGTGAAGTTGTTTTTTTTATTAAATTTAATTTTAAAAAAATTTGTTTTGTATTGTGACGGAATGAATTCTTATTCCAAATTAAACTTGCAGTATTTCAACTTTCCTTAAACATACAACTAATTTTTCCTTACTGCTGACTGAATTTCGAAATTGCGTATTTTGCCCTTGTATGTCATCCTTAATTAGATTATATTGGAAATTAAATTCTACTTTATTCATCCATAAGTACATCTTAAAATGATTTTCATCTTCTAAGTAAATGATGGAATTCGTCCTTTTCTGTTCTTTTACAGTTTATTGTGTATCCATTGCTTACTCCTTTTTGTTTTCTCAGCCAGGCCCCAAAATTAAATATGGCTGGGGGCCTATTTCATCCTTAATCCACCTCTGTTCTTGGCTATAATAAAATCATTTTCTAAATCTTCTTCAAAATCTGAAGAAGAGGATGAAGTGTGGTAATTCATTTCACTTCAGCTTTCCTCAAAGAGAACAACGCATATATAATGTAGCATGGTAATAATGTGTCTCCTACGACCGACTTCGCAGTTTACACTGAACAGCGTGTTTATGGTCAAATGGCACTGGAGGGAGGGGAGTTCTCCCTTCTCCGAGTAACACGCAGTGAGGTGACAATCACTGTGTGCCCTTGAAAACATAGATAAATTGTTTTAGTTAGTGTCCAAGTACATTTTTGTTCTAGTGGTCATGCTCAGTTTTCGTTTTACCGCCATTGTTGTCGTCAAACTTCAGTACTGTTTCTAGTGTCAGTAGATATTTTTGTTCTGCAGTGTTTGGGAGTAGATTATTCATTTTGTTTTAATAGTGTCTTATTAAAATTATTTTAGTAAGAGTTCGAGTTGTGTTGAAATAATTTCTTATGAAAACATCTAATGATCATGTCTGATGCAAAAAAGAAGTGTCATCAAAATTCAGTAGAATATTTAAATTTCAGGTTTGTGCCTTCTCCCAGTAATGAAACAAAACCAATGTGTCTTTTATGTGAGAAAACGTTTAGCAATGATGCTATGAAACCTTCAAAAATGAAAGAAACTTTAAAAAACAGCATAATGATAAAAGCAACAAAAGACCTTGAATATTTCAAGACAATGAAGGAAAAATTTTTAAATCGTACAACGCTTAAGCCAGCCTTTTATAAAATCGTCTGCTACCGGCAGCCAGTGGTGGACTACAAGCATCGTATGATATTGCTCTCCTAATTGCAAAGAAAGGAAAACCACATACTCTTGGTGAAGAAATAATTCTACCCTCTATAAAAATAGCAATAGAGTGAGTTATGAAAAAGGATGCTAATCCAGTTTTGAGGAGTATTCCACTTAGTAATAATACAGCGCCATGGAGGATTGCTCAGATGGCAAATGATGTCCAAACAACAGTAAATTCAGAGCTGAAAGAGTTTGTTTGCTATGCAATTAGATGAGTCAACATTTGGAAGTATAAATATTTTAATGTTATTCGTACGGTATTACAGTAAGAGTAAAAAAGCAGTAATTGGTGAATTCCTTTTTGCCAAATCTTTAAAAACTGATTCCAAAGTTGAAATAATTTTTGGATGTGTGCAAGAGTATTTTTAAAAGTACGACATATAGCCACAATTGCAATGGATGGGGCTCCACCTATGGTTAGTAAGTACAGAGGATTTTTAGCTTTAGCTAAAAAAAGAAAATTCTAAAATACAAACAGTACATTGTGTTTTACACAGACAACACCTTGTTGCAAAAAACGTAAGTGAAGAATTGCATGCCGCTTTGAAAATTTGTATTAAGGTAATAAATAAAATAAAAGCAAATGCTCTTAACAGCCGACTGTTTGCTGTGCTATGTGAAAAAAAAATGATGAAAATTTCAACCAATTGCTTCTTCATACAGAAGTAACATGGTTGTCAAAAGATAACTGTTTGCAAAGCCATGTAGAACTTTATAACTCAGTGGTGGAATTTCTGTTTGAGCACTAAGTTATAAAGTTCTACAAGCTTTTGCAAACAGTTACCTTTTGACAACCATCAAAGTCAGTGTAAAAACCATCTCTTTTACCTTGCTGATATATTTTCAAAATTCAATGAAGCACAAAAAAAACTGCAAGGCAAAGACATTACAATTATACAGAGTCGTACAATTATTTTGGGATTTCAAGAAAAGTTAATGCGCTTCAAAACTTCACTGGGTCGTAGAAATTTTCACTTCTTTCCAAATATGTCATCTTTAGAACAAGAAGCCGAAGGAAATTTTTCAGATGCCGACATATTTATTTACGTAGCTCACCTCGAATGCTTAAAAGAAGATTTTAAAAATAGATTCAAGGATCTCGAAGATATGAAAGTCCCAGAATGGATTATGTCTCCATTTCATGCAGAGGGTGATAGGGACGATTTGGATCTGGATTTGCAAGAGGAAATTATTCAAATGAAGATGGACCTAGAAGCTAAACCACTGCACTCAAAAGAAAGTTTCAGGTGATTTTGGACAAGCAAAAATATTATTGAAAACTACCCCAAACTGTATAAAACTGTCAAGCCTTTATTATTGACCTATCCAAGTTCATACATGGTAGAAGCTGAATTTAGCCACGCTAACAGTATTTTAACTAAACAGAGAAATCGACTAGATCTTGAAAATAATGGAGATCTAAGATTAAAACTAACAAATCACGAACCCAATATTTCCTCTCTTCTAAAAGCACACCAACCACATCCTTCACATTAGACATGCAGTAAGTGTTAGTGTTCGTTAAATTTTTTTAATGTGCATTGCAAATCATAATTGGATACATTTGCTAAAAAATATTGTTTATGAAATATATTAACTTGAAGCTTATTGCTCTTGGTGTCTTTGTTATTACTGAATTTTTATTTAGGGGGTCTCTGACCAAAAAGTTTGGGAACCCCCTTGGCTAAGCCATGGGAACATCCCTCAGGTTCTGTTATACTTGTCACTTCTTATACATGTAGATGAAGATCATTGATTCCATTAGGACTACACCTTAAGTGATTGCAGTTTCAATCAGACATCTTGATCTAGCATTGCCCTCGAGTTTTGGATGTCTGTGTGAAAAATTTTTTAACCCGGTTGTAAGCCCTTTCTAAACAGCTTTTGCCAAGTGTGGACCATTTCTTTGTGAATATTTTTACCAAGTGTGCATTGGCTTGCAGAAAACACAACTTACTGCTCTTCAATTGTACACCCTGCAGAACAGCCACCATATTTCACCATGCAAGGCTAATCATTAACTATTTCACATTTAATGGAACACTGGTTCATCCCTTTCCTTCTAGTGTTAACAAACGCAAAGGATTCTTTGTCTACTTTTCTTCATATTCTTAGCCAAAGACTTCTCATAATCTATCTTAGCTTTCCTACCTTACCCCATGAACTTAGTGATGCAAGGAAGTAGTCTTAAAAGCTTATCAGCAAAAAAAAAAAAAAAAAAACTACAAACCTCATTCATCCATTCCTTCTTCCCTCCCCTCCAAGAATTTGTCTACTTCTTTCTTGAATTTATTCAAACTACCCACTTCCACAATGTGATGAATTACCAAGGAAATGAAACAATGGAAGTTTGTTCCAACAATCAACCACTTGCTGGCTGAAGGCAAACTTCTGCACATCTATCCTGCAACCATTCTTCCTCAGTTTGAATTTATGCCACCTCATGTGTGTAGTCTCAGCAAGAGGAAGAAAGAATACCATCAACATTGAGCTTACTCAGTCCATTCAAGGCATAAATGATATAAACAACTCAACCAGATCACCTCACAGCTGCCTAGTCTCCAGACATTGCAATTTGCAGAACTCAAGTCTTTCTTGTTAAGAGCACCCTTTTTTACCCTTCATCAATCTCGTTGCCCTTCTCTGCACCCATTCCAGCAGATCTACATCCTTCCTAAAATGAGGCCTTCAAACCTGTATACAGCACTCAAGATGCGGCCTAACCATGACCTTGTACAAAGGGATAAATAAATCTGCAGCCCTTGTCAATCCACTGCAAGATGGAAGCCTCCTCAACAATTCACGTTGAGAGAAGTGGACCATAATCTGCCACGCTAGTCCAGTGCAGGTTGTCAGATTGACCGTATTTAGCAGTCAGGGGCTTGAATCCCCGGTCTACTCAAAGAGCATGTGCCACTGCACTCCCACTCCTAAGGACGCCTCTGTAGCCAGGTGGAAAGGAGCAACAGTGCGTAGCACACGCTTCTTGATTAGACCGGGGTTCGAGCCTGTCACCACCAAATACGGAGGATGTGGAAAGGTCAGGGAATGACCACCGCATATCCCGGAGCAATATGGCCTTAGTTGCTAATGCTCCTAAAAACCAAAACAACAACAACAACAACCCACTCCTAACCACTCAGCTATGGAGGCCATAAAAGGGATAATCACCTCCTTATCCCTACTAGCAAAGTTTCTGTATATCATTGACAAAGCCATGAGCTGTCCTGATAGCACATCTGCACTGCTCAGAGAATTTCATATTTGACTACACAATTACCCCCAGGCCTTTTTCATTTTCCACTATGCTGAATGTAGTACCACACAGTTGGTATGTTAATCTGGGATTATTGCTACTCATATGCAGTACCTTGCATTTTCCAATGTTAAACTTCAACTATCATTTCTCAGCCCATCAGCCTAATTTTTCTAGATCTTGTTGCAGACACCTTGATTACTGTCATTAACCACCCTGCCAAACCTTAGTCATCTGACACTTAAACATTAAGCCTGATATACCTTCATTAGTATCATTAATAAATAGTGAAAACAACAATGGGCCCGGTACTATTATTATAACCTTAGTAACACTATTATAATGTTAGTTGACAAAGAGCAGTGCTCATTGATAACCACGCTCTGTCTTCTACTCCCACTCAACCATCCCTTTATCCATCCCAGTAACTTACCCTTAATGCCATTGCTCCAGTTTTTATAGCAGTCTTTTATGACTTGATTGCAGACTACTTTATACTTACTGTCGGTTTCTGCAGATTATGATTTATAATCAACTTTTCTACTTTTTTTTTTTTTAAACTAATTTTATCATTTCATCTGACATCCATTTATGTCTAAACCTTAAACAGTCTCTTAAGCTACCTTCTCTTTGTATAAAAAACTTTCTTCTCTTAAGCTTTGTATAAAAGCTTACTGTAGTAGTTTCTATAATTATTTGCATGAATGCCTTCCATCTAGAATTTTCTATGTAGGAATTCCAGTCTATATATATATATATATATATATATTAAAGTTAAAATTTCCCCATAATAAGGCGTTCTGATATACTGACCTATTCTATTTGTCTCTGTAGTTGTGTATTATACTTGCCATGTGCATTTGGTCTATAGCTACTGTTACTCTCATTTTTGTTTTCCTGGTGGATGTTTTACACCAAAATGACTCATCATTGCACTGACCACCCAAGTCAATCTGGTGCAATATCTTAGATTCTATACGCATCTTAACAAGACCATAACACTCTCCCTCCTCTTATCTTTCCTTTCTGTGCACAATACACATTGTGAACAGTATATCCCATACACAATGTCCACATCAGATGACTTAATTAGCACTTCAGATTCATCAGTTTTATTTAATATACTTCTGGCATTAGTTTATTAATACAGTAAACCCTCGCTATTGCTGTATCTGTATTCGCGGTCACTGATTTAATATAAAATGAAACCTAAAAAAATGTGAATTTTAAAGCGCCGTGAACATTTTCCGCCATAAAAAAACGTGGGTGTGGCTAAAATTATCTTTCCCAGTCAAAACAGCGCTCAGTGGTTGGGGGGTGAGGGGTGACAAAATCGCGAGCGTGGATATTTCTCGCTAATCCTTGTTCGGTATGTGTTATGCGCTTGTCATGGAAGGTTTCGTCGTTTGCTTTTAATTTATATGCTTATAAATTGAATAAATTTACCAATTTATAAATTGGTATGCTTACAAAAGTGATAAATCTATTGTTTTGCAGTGTAAAACAGACTTTTTCGAGTGTGTTAACAGAAGAAATTGACTTATTGTGGACAAGTTCTTTCTAACCCTTACAAAAATATGGCTACAAATAACAAGGGAAATGTGAAAAGATCAAAGAAGGCGATGACATTAGCAAATAAAATTGAGTTATTAGACAAAATTTCTAATGGTGAACGTGTCTCCTCAGTGGCAAAACATTATAAAATCAATGAGTCAACGGTACGATCAATCAAAAAATCGGAAGAAAAAATCCACCGTAGTGTCCATGAAAACGCGCTAATTGCTTTAAAAATTTGCTCTGTAACTCGTGATGTTAAATTAGAAAAAATTCAAAACGCTTTAAATCTGTGGATAGAAGACCGAACTCAAAATAAAATTCCGTTAAGTTCACTCATCATTCATGAAAAGGCAAAACACCTTTATGAACACTTTAGAGAAACTGGGGCGCCTCCGTAGCCAGGTGGGAAGGAGCAGCAGTGCATAGCACACGCTTCTTGATTAGACCGGGGTTCGAGTCTGTCACCACCAAATACGGAGGATGCGGAAAGGTCAGGGAATGACCACCGCATATACCGGAGCAATATGGCCTTAGTTGCTAATGCTCCTAAAAACCAAATAACAAACAGAGAAACTGGTGATAGCACTGGCGGGATAAGTTTTTTAGCTAGCAAAGACACTGGTTTGAAAGAATTGTTTGAAATTTCTAATAAATGTTACATTTAATATTAAATTGTTTCTTATTTTCATTTCGATGCCATATGCTTGCATTTCACTACATACTGTCTATGTACATAGTCATATTATGAAGGTACATATAATACATACATAGACAAAATTTTAGACTAGTTTTTCTTATATATTTCATACTTTGGAACGGAACCCCTTTATTACTATGGGAGCCATAACTCAGTATTCGCGTTTTCGGTATTCACGCATTTCTCAGGAACGTAACCCCCGCGAATAGCAAGGGTTTACTGTATATTCCTTGCATTAAGTATCAGGTCTGCTTGCAGATACCTAGTTTCCAGGCACTACAATTTGCAGAACTGAAGGTTTTCTTGGTAAGAGTATTGTTTTGTGTCGCTGACTATAGCTTGTTCTCTGTACCCATTCCAACAGATCTACATCCTTTCTGAAATGAGGCTTTCAGACCTGTATGCAGTATTCAAGATATGGCTTAACAATTGTCTTATACAGTGGCATAATCACCTCCTTGTCTCTGTTGGAAAAATTGCTGTATGTCATTAATATAGCCCCATGAGCTGTCCTAGCAGCCTGTTTGCACTGTCAGAGAACTTCATATCAAACTGTACCCTAAGTCTTTTTCGTTCTCCACCACTCAAGGTAGTAGAGAATGAATAATGATACATCAACCATCCAGTTGATGTGTTATTCTTAGATTATCACGTCTGTATGATGGAGCAATATGGCCTTAGTTGCTAATGCTCCTAAAAACCAAATAACAAACAAACAAACTGCTGTATACAGTATCTTGCATTTATTAATGGTAAACTTCAATTGTCTTTCTCGATCCATACGCTTTATTTTTCCCTAGTGTCCACATCAGATGACTTAATTAGTACTTCAAAATCATGATATATGAGTGAGTTTGAAACTCACTCACATATCATGAATTTGAAGTACTAATTCAGTGAGTTTGAAAATTTAAAGGTGGTATGTTGTGGTTCATACTTCCAAAAAATGGTGGTACAGAGATTGTCCAGTAAGCTGACAGGTTGCAAGTTTTGTTAGTAGCATTAATGCTGAGTGTCACAATTTTGGAATGGGGCAACGAACATATATCAAATTTTGCTTTAAATTTGAAAAATTCTATAACAGAAATGTATGAAATGTTAACTTTATGGTGATGAAATGTTAAGTCGTATGAGTGTGCTTGAATGATTTTTAAATATGGTACAAGGAAGCCTAAGGCTCTTTATTATAAGTGGATGTTCATGACATGATCCAAGATGTGGGTGGCCATCAACTTCTTGAAATGATCAGACAGTTGCAAAAGTTTTGGAAATTATTGCAAGAGATCATTGTTTGACCAATCCTCAGAATGATGATTAATGAGTTGGATATGAATAAGGAGACAATTTATTTGTCACATTCTTCATGAAGATTTAGAGTAATGGAAAGTCTGCAAAATTTGTGCCCCACAACTTCACAGATGAGCAGAAGCAAATGAAGTGGGTCATCATGTGAAGACTTTGTCCAGACTTGTCAAGACAGTGCTAATTTCCTTGACTCTATTATCACTTGTTGGGTGTTCCATTACAACTCAGAGATGATGCATTAGAGCATGCAGTGGCCTTCAAAATCATCACCAAGACCCAAAACGTTTTGTTTATAGAAGCCCAGGATCAAGACAATGCCAATTTTGTTTTTGTGGTTCACAAGAAGAATGTACTTGAAGGAGAGAGAGATAGAGAGTCAGTGCTTCAAAGATGATTGAGGTGCATTTCCTGGGTGAGGCCACAATTTTGAGAGAAAGTCAGCTGGTTCTTGTTGCCCAACAATACTCCAGTCCATTCCACACTTGTTGTGAAGACATTTCTGACAAAACATGACATTGTTCATGTCAACCATCCACCCAACTAACCCAATCTAGCACCAGCTGACTTCTTCCTCTTTCCCAAAGTGAAAACTGCCCTCAGAAGAAAGAGATTTCAGGATGTTGAGGACATAAAGAAAAACTGAACCGAATATCATCTCTTTAGATGTCTTCGCTTACTCTTTTCAGAAACTTTTAGAATGGTGTAATAAGTGCATTAAGTCAGCTGGTGATTACTTTGAATAAAAATAAAACCATTTTTGAGCTCCTTCACTTTGTGTTCTTTTTATTTCAACAGTCCAAGAACTTCATTGCACACCTTGTGTGCAAAGTTCCAAAATCTATCATACATTCAATACTGCCCTTTGGCATTCTAACCCCTCCATACACATTTAAATTTGTAAAGCTTCTTTCCTTGTGGAATCTTGATTGTAAATGATATTCCTAACTTTTGAAGCTTTATTCATAACTTTGTATTAACATACTGGTCCTATAATATTTGTAGAGGATAACAAATAGATATTTATTGTATACCCAGTATAAAATGAAATATAAGTACAATTTCAGTAGCTTTCGGAACTCGTGTCCCTTTCTCAACTGAGAAAGGGACACGAGAGAAAGCCTTGGCCCTATTACTCGATCCTAACGTATATGAACCTCTACCTGATCCTCCCGTTAAAGTCTTGAAACGTCTGGAAGCAAATGTTAATAAACTTGTCCACGCATGGCTTAAAGATAAGAAGATCCCGACCGCGACTCACCATCTTCTGCGTGCTACTGGCTGCCAACTACCGCAATTCTACGGATTACCAAAGATCCATAAACCGGGTATTCCTCTCAGACCTATAGTGTCTTGCTGCAGTGCCCCAACGTATGAACTGTCCAAACACATCGCGAGCCTCCTCTCGCCTCTTATAGGTAATACATCTCACACCGTTAAAAACAGCAGCGAATTCATTAACACCATTAAGGACATTTCAATCCCTGATAACTCTATCATGGCATCATTTGACGTGGTTTCTTTATTCACCTCGATTCCCGTCCAACAGGCCGTGCACTGCGCCAGAAGGCTCCTTGAGAGCGACTTAAGCCTCCAATCCAGGACGTCACTATCCACTGATGACATCTGTACCGCCCTCAACCTATGCCTCTCTAGTAGCATCTTCACCTTTGAAGACTCACTCTACAAACAAGTACATGGCACTGCTATGGGTGCCCCTGTCAGTTCCGTAGTAGCTAACATCGCCGTGGAAGATCTGGAGAAGCAGATACACCAGAACCCACCTACACCTATTACAACGTGGTGTAGATATGTCGACGATATTTTTACCATAATACCACGTGGTTCTGAAACGGTACTACTAGAATACCTCAACTCTCTATCCAATTTCATCAAGTTTACCGTAGAATCAGAGGTGGACGGTTCGCTCCCGTTTCTGGACGTGCTAGTGCATCGCGTAGGCCCACATCTAGAGACCTCAGTATACCGCAAACCCATGTGGTGCGGTCAATTCACCAACTACGGGTCCGGCCACGCTCCAAGCCATCTCAATAGCACTGCCCGCACCCTGTTCTCCAGGGCCTGGAGCCATTCCAGCACCGACACAATTAGACGTAACGAGATCTCCCGTGTGAAGGCGGACCTAACCAGATGCGGTTATCCATCCCATGTACTAAACAGATGCTTGTTACAGGCACAAGAACTTACTTCCAACCCAAGACCTCCGAAGCAAGTCGACATATCATCCGCCTACATTCCGTACTATCCAGGAGTGTCAGGACGTATCTCGAAGATCCTGAGAAGTTACAACATCAAATGTGTGCAATTACCAGGTAGGAACCTACGTTCACTTGTCTCCAGTGTGAAGACCCCTGTCACACCTGTCTTACGCAGCAATGTAGTGTACCGTGTCACCTGTAGGACCTGTAACAGTTGCTACGTAGGTGAGACATCGAGACGTCTCCAGGATCGCCTCACGGAACACGACAGAGCAATCCGGCTTGCCGAAACTGACCAGTCCGTGCTTGCAGAACACTTTTGGGCTACCAACCACGATCTTGACCCCAAGCGTGACTTTGAGATAGTGGACCACGCGCGACACTTTCGCCACCGCCTATGGCTAGAGTCACTAAACATAATAAACAACCCTAAGGCATTAAATCGCCAGAGAGGCATGCATATACATCCAATCCTGGAGACAACCGTTTTATTGATGGATGATCACTGGCGCAAGGCAGCACACGTCCGTGCTACAACAATGACGAATGAGTAACGTGCCACACTTTGCTTGTAATGTATTCAAAAATTCTGTCAGTTGAGAAAGGGACACGAGTTCCGAAAGCTACTGAAATTGTACTTATATTTCATTTTATATTGGGTATACAATAAATATCTATTTGTTAAACTATGGACCCCAGTACTCCAGGCCCATTTGTCACTATTTGTAGAGGATGTTGTAGTAGTTATAAATGTGCTTATTTATTAGTGTTGTTTTGTGTATGTTTGTGTACTTGTAAATGTTTTCATATTATTTGTACTCTGTACATTGTAAAGGGAGTCCTGCTCTGTAATGCCTATTGTTTCAAAAAAATATAGTTGTTAATTATTAAGTTATAAAATTACTTTAGTGGTTTCTTCTTTGTAGAGTATACAGCTGGGGTTGGGGAGTTCATGGCCAGTTAGGACATGGGAAACCTGAAGATTTATGTGAACCAAAAATCATTGAATTCTTTTTAGAAAGACCAGCCATTGCACTTGGTGCAGGCCAGGGACACAGTACTGTACTGACACAGAATGTAAGTGTAATTAATTATAAACGGTTTTTAAACATTTGATTTGTTTGTGCATTTTTAAATGTTCAAATTTTTATAAACATCTCTTTGTATACTCTACTTATTCAGATTTGTTCAAGTAAACATAGTGATGAACTTTAAAAAGTCATTTTAATTTAATGTGTGCTCTTATTTCTTTTGTTTTAATGTTATCTATGTGATACAGAAATTCTTGAAACACATCTCACTTTTTCAGTGTTACTGGCCATCCTCAACCATTTCCAGGCCATTATTATCATTATTATTAGCCATATCATGCAAGGAAGCCTAAGACTTTTTCTGCACAAGCCAAAATAATAAAATAATAATAATAAATCAGTAAATAATAAAATAAAATAAAAAAATCAAGTCACATATTTGTTCTTGGGGAGATCTAAAGGTCAACTGGATAGTTGACCTTTAGATCTCTCCAAGCTGTCAGCCTCAGCCACTCATGGAGACCGTTTATTCCAGTGATCAACAACTTTCTGGCTAAAATAAAACTTTCTGCAATCCAATCTAAACCTCTTCCTTTGTAAATTTGAATTCATGGCCCACTAGTTCCGAAATCATTTATAAAAGTGAAAATTCGACCCTCATTCATTTTACTTTCTCCCTTCAGAGCCTTGTATACTTCAATCAGGTCTCCTCTAAGGTACCTAGTTATTAAACACTGTAGCTACATATTTGAGGTCTTTCTTCATATAGATATCCCTCTGTTGATCTCACCAGGTGCATTTCCTCCCTTTGGACTCTTAAGAAGCTAAGTGTCTTTCTTTCTTTAGGCGTAGTCTCTAATACTTGAACATAGTATTCCAAGTACTGTTTTGCAATTGCTTTATAGAGTGGAATTATGACATTCCTATCTCTACAAGCAAAGGTGTGATAAATCATTGATAGGACACTGCGTGCCGCCTTTATTCAGACAACTTCACGTCTGACTGAACTGTTCCTCCCTAATCCCTTTCTTCTTATACTTCTAAGTTCAACTCCACCAAAATGCAGGTATCCAGCTTAGATTATTAAAATGCAAAAGCTTTCATCAGCTGTTTTTCTACCATTTTATTCTGTTATACAGAGAATATTGTATATGAACTCAGAATGGATAACATACAACTATATTGATTTAAATCTGCAGGTAGAAGTTTGCAGACATGGGGTTTGCAGAAAAGGGGAAATTTTCTTAACTAGTATAAGGGATGTAAGAATATAAACTTAATATATAGAACTATGCCAGGAGTGTCATAAGCAAAATTGAACAATATGAGTATCTGGTTGTTGTCAACTTATGCTTATGTTGTAGTGCCATCCTGAGATAAGGATGAAGAATTTCATTATGATGAATTGGTGAATACAGTGTATAAGAAGAGATGATGAGAAACAAAGGGGAGGTGTGTTTGCTATGCTTCTTTAGTAAAGGAAAAATAATAGGTGTGTTACACCCAAAAAAAAAAAAAAAAAAAGAAAAGAAAAAAAAAATTGAAGAATACATTAAAAATATCTTTTCTGGATATGCATTTTGTGAGATTGAGCTCTTATCACAAGAAATGCACAACTCATCATTAAATATTGCATTTTTATATTGGCTATAATAAAACATTTATAATGAAGTCTTAAATTCCTTTGGCCCTAGTCAAACTGTGTATAATCTTAAACATTGAATTAATGTCATAACTTCTAGTGTTGATAAATTGAACAATATCTAACAGTTGGTAAAACTTTATTTTTTGCACTACCCATCTGCACAATACTGCACAGGATCTAAGTAAAAACAGTTTTCAATGGGTAATGTAAAATGAATTAAGGGGTATGTCAAAATAGTTAGATTAAAATTAAAATATCCCCAAAAAAATAAAATACCTTTTGGATTTACTGAAAATAAAGGTTGAGATAAGAACAAATGCATCAAAAGCCGAAATGAAATTTTTAGTCTCAAAAGCCTCTTCTGTCTTAAAAAAAAAAAAAAAAAAGCTAAGCATAACTGGGGGAATGGAAAACTCATGGTGAACTGTATATATTTATCTTTTTCCCTGTATTTTGTATCATTGCATCATAATACCAATGTATTGATACAAACATAACTTCTCTATATAGTTTTCTGAGTTTTTCACTTCCTCATCTAATGGTGTTTTTTTCATATTGACAGAAGGTGGCTTTTGGGGCTGAGACTTTGTTTCAGTTTTTAGTGTGCTTTTTATTTCTAATTCTTAATAAATGAGCCAGAAGATTGGATTGCACTTTGCCTTTTTGGAGATGTTTTAATTTTTTTAATCTAGCCATTTTTAGATAGCCCTTAATTAATCTTTATTAATAAGAAGAACTCTTTATTGCATACAGAACGCACATGCCGTACACAATACCCTTCATGGCTACAAGCCAGGGGTTTACAGCAAAGGCTAATACAAGGTTACAAAGTCTAATATAAGGTTACAAAGACTAATACAATATTACAGTAAAGGCTAATACAATGCAATAAACAAGGATGAGATAGGAGAAAAAAAAATATTATTACTAATTATACAAGTGTAGGAAAGCAAATGAAAAAATTACATATGAACATATATACACAACAGCATGTTATCAGGTTAAATTATTCTCCAGGGAGCAGTCCTTTTACAGTGCTGGAGTCATCTAAGCAGGAGCAGAAAGTTGGAACAATGTAGTGAGGGATCCATGGGAGTGATGGACAGGTTCTTGGGAACAGGTTCTAATGTCCTGTGACGTGGTCCTGAGAAGGAAGTGGATGGAGTAAGTTCTGCCTGTATTTTTTATCCAATGCGAACTTGTAGAGGTCGCCATCCAAGGAGTATACGTACTGCAGCATTTGCACGGATAAGAACCGATCGGATAGCTTTAACCGTTTTGGGGTGGTCTGAAGGACTGGATTGGCCAGAAGGCTTGGGACTGGGATCCTCCAACCGCAGTTAGCCCAGAAGTCTGGGTCCGAAATAATGCCAACCATCGTTTTTACAGAAAAGACGAGTCTTCTTTCATGGATAATGGCAGAAAGACGTCTAATGTTTAGAGATGCTGCTATCTGGGTGGTCCTTCGTGCAGGGGGAAGCTGGAATTTCCATATGGCCCACTTCAATAGCCAAAATTCGCCTGCAAAAATCCGTCTTAGATGCGTTGCGGCAGTTGAGGTCCAGACTTCTGCTCCATAAAGAATGATCGGATAGACACATGTCTTAATATACCTGCACCCAACGGCCTGGTCATGGACATGCATAAGTTGTTGCTTAAGCATCCACCGGAGTCAACAGAATTTTTTTTTCCGGTGGTCTATGTGTGGTAGAAAGGAGAGCTTCTGGTCAAAAATAACGCCCAGGTCGGTGTGTTGCTGAACAGCAGAAATCGCGGATCCTCTTATATTGGGTTGCACCATCGTTGGGTTCCGTTTGAGCGAGAAAGTCAACTGTTTCGACTTCTCAGGGTTGATGTGAAGGCCGAAACCGGAGAGGAAGGCCTCTAGCAAACTATCTTACTCAGATTTCTCTGTGCCCTTTGTGCAGTGAGCGTCATAAAGAAGTAAGGTTTTACAAACTCTTATATACAGTAAACCCCCGCTATTCGCGGGGGTTATGTTCCTGAGAAATGTCGCGAATACCGAAAACGCGAATACTGAGTTATGGCTCCCATAGTAATAAAGGGGTTCCGTTCCAAAGTATGAAATATATAAGAAAAACTAGTCTAAAATTTTGTCTGTGTAGGTATTATATGTACCTTCATAATATGACTATGTACATAAACAGTACACAGTGAAATGCAAGCATATGGCATCGAAATGAAAATAAGAAACAATTTAATATTAAATGTAATATTTATTAGAAATTTCAAACAAATCTTTCAAACCAGCAGCGCCTTTGCTAGCAAAAAAACTTATCCCGCCAGTGCTATCACCAGTTTCGCTAAAGTGTTGATAAAGGAGTTTTGCCTTTTCACGAATGATGAGTGAACTTAACGGAATTTTATTTTGAGTTCGGTCTTCTATCCACAGATTTAAAGCCTTTTCCATTTTTTCTAATTTAACATCACGAGTTACAGAGCAAATTTTTGAAGCAATTAGCGCGTTTTCACGGACACTACGGCGGATTTTTTCTTCCGATTTTTTGATTGATCGTACCGTTGACTCATTGATTTTATAATGTTTTGCCACTGAGGAGACACTTTCACCATTAGAAATTTTGTCTAATAACTCAACTTTTTCGCTAATGTCATCACCTTCTTTGATATTTTCACATTTCTCTTTTAGAGAAATGTAGGGGTTAGAAAGAACTTGTCCACAATAAAGTCACTTTCTTCCGTTAACACACTTGAAAAAGTCTGTTTTACACTGCAAAACGGTAGATTTATCATTTTTGTAAGCATATAAATTTATAAATTGATAAATTTATTCAATTTATAAACATATAAATTAAAAGCAAACGACGAAACCTTCCATGACAAACGCATAACACATACTGAACAAGGATTAGCGAGAAACATCCACGCTCGCGATTTTGTCACCCCTCTTCCCCCACTCACTGAGCGCTGTTTTGACCGGGAAAGATAATTTTAGCCACGCCCATGTTTTTTATGGCGGAAAATATTCACGGCGCTTTAAAATTCACATTTTTTTAGGTTCCATTTTATATTAAATCGGCGATCGCGAATACGCGAAACCGCGAATACAGATACCGCGAATAGCGGGGGTTTACTGTATTGTTACTAGGTATAAACATAAATTTATATATTTTAGTTCTCCTTAGAGAATAGTGCTGTTTATTTGAATTGCAACTGAGGCAATTCATGGTGACTTTCTTCAGAATATAGAATTATGCAGTTTATAGTAAAATTAGTTTTCTTTGAGCTATATATATAGTCAAACTTCCCTATAACAAATTCGATAAATCCAGTGAAAATATTCATTATAGAGAAATTTCATTATGCAGAGAATATCTTTTTTATTGGAAATTGTTATCTAATTAGAAAATGAAAATGAATCTACATTTATTTTTAATGTATTTTATTTCAAAAACATACTTATTTAAATTACATTTACACAAATTAAAAAAAAATCTGTACTTTTCGTTTGCACTGTAAAATTTAAAAATGGCTGATTCTCAAAGAAAACCTCAATTATTCAAAGCATTAAAAACATTATCAGGAACATTTTCACAAAACTGTAGACCCAGACAAACCATTTTAAAAGCATGAATAATTTCTTCGCGAGTTGGCTTTTCAAAGGGTTATTCTGATGCTTATTCAGCGTCATCATTCATTTCTTCATGATCATGGTCGCATCTAACACTGTTCAGCAATATTTTATCTTCATTTGGATGTTCTGTTGTAGCCAGATTTTGATCTACATAAACATAACCATCCAGTGTTATATCATTTTCGATGTTTCTGGATGATTCTAATAATGTCCAAAAGTTTTTCAGTTGTGAAAGGGGCAGTTCATCTTGTTTTTCCTGGTTGTTATTCAACGCAAATCCCACTTTTGAAAAAAATAATTTTGAATAGTGTATTCACTGACATCGTTTGTCCAAACTTTTGCCAGTTCAGAGATGCAGTCTCTAAGGTTAATTGTAACCTCCAAGTTTCTATTTTCTTGTAATGCATTGACAATCTTCATTGTTATTCTCTTTCGATAATGAAATTTAAAATTTTTAATAATGCCTTGGTCCATTGGCTGGAGTTTCGATGTTACGTTTGGTGGTAAAAACAACTTCACACTTAAGTTTGGCAGAATGTGCCGGACAGTTGTGAGTAATCAACACGATTTTTCTTTTGTTATACGCTTGTCTAGTTTTAATATTCATTCTTCGAAAATGTCATTTGTGATCCATGCTTTTTTATTAAAGATGTAGTCAACTTCTAATGATTTTGTGCCTCTAAAACACCCTGGGTTTTTTGATTTTCCGATGACTAAAAGTCTGAATTTTTCACTTCCTGTCATATTGGCTCCAACTAGCACAGTAATTCTTTCTTTTCTTTGTTTTCTGCTAAAACATTTATCATCCTTAAAAGCAAGTGTTCTATTAGGTAAACATTTAAAGGATAAGCCCATTTCGTCAGCATTAAAAACATCCTTAGGTTCTTATTCTTCCAAAATCTTCTTTAAGATGTTCCTCCAACTGTTGCAGTATTGTACACTTACATTAACTCTTTCTCCACAAATAACTTTTTCCACAATTCTGTGGTGCTTCTTAAATTTATCTAACCACCCAGTGCTTGCATTAAATTCTGTATGTCCAAGGGACTGTGAAAATTTCAGAACTTGTTGCTTAATTATTGGACCTGATATTGGTATATTCTTTTTACTGTATCATTTGCACCCATTTTAGAACAGCTCTATCAACATCTTCGTATATATACAACTTAATTTGCTTCTTGTCTGCTCCTCCTTCAATTGCATATAAAATTGATTCTCCGTTTTTTAAAATTGTAGATAAACTGCTATATTTCTCTGCAGTATCTTTTTTCTTAAAACCATGATCAATATCGTGAGGAATCTTGACTTTATCATTAATAGTTAAACACTTTCTATTCAACATTGTTTCCGCAACGGTAAAAATTACTCAGCTGCAGGTCACTGCCAATACATACACCATGTAGCCACAGCAAACTTTGCTGCACTGGCCATATACTGTAGTGAATTGTTAGTACTGCCTACCCTTGTCAATTCAACAGTATCATGTGACCTTTCCTATCAATCACTTTGAAGAAATATGTGACTTTGTGAATTTCTTTTATTCTGATTTCATTCATATATACATGAAAGAAAATTTATGGTTAATGTATGCTGTATGTTACTTTTCAGAAAAAAACAAAAAACGAGCATATAGCCTATGTGATTGATGACAAAGCATTCTAAAAGTACAAAATTTTAAAAAAATTCATGAAAACTATCTACTGGGAGTCCAGTTGGATGAGGATGGACATATACAAAAACTATCATATAATGATTGACAGGAAGGTCATGTGGTACTGTTGAGGTGAGAAGTGAATGTCACTCAGTAGGCATTATTAAAAACCAACTATCGAAGTGTTCTATGTATTGCCACCACAGCGGGTTAAAAGTTTACCTGCAGCAAATTTTGTTTTCCCCTTAGCCAACATCAATTTACAAATCTAACCTATTTATTGCAAAGTTTATGACCACTTTTAAGAAAATTCATTTGGTTTTATAACTGTAACAAAAATGAAAGAAAGGCCCTCCTATAGGCATCAGTGGCCACAAGTTTTCACTAAAAGGATGATTAATTCTAGATGCTAATGAGCAATTTCGGAGGGAAGGAGGCTGTATTTTATTTGAGTGGCTGTTTAGCAGTAAATGCTTGAAAATCTTTAAAAATGCTTTGGCTAATTTTTTAAAAAATTCATTATAGAGAGAGACTTTGCGATATGGGGTTAATTTTACGTGTAATTTCGTTTCAAGGTGCAATGTTTTGCGAAAAAATTTGTAACATAGAGAAACTCCTTAAATAGAAGTTTGTAATAGAGAAGTTCCACTGTATATGTAATGAGGGTTTGCCAACATGTGTGCATTAATGTTTCATAGCTCTCGTGTGCTTCTGCTCTTTGCCCTAAATTTACTTGAGTTTGAGTTCTAAATTACTTTTCTTTTACCTTATCAGCAAGGTGTACATATGATTTCCTTGTGGTCCATGTAAAATAATCTAATTTTATATTTGTGTTGGTTAACAGATTTTCATCTTTTTGTACTTTTAGGGTGAAGTTTATTCATTTGGTTGTGGAATGTTTGGCCAGTTAGGTTTGGGAACTGTGATAAAACATACTGTTCCTCAGTATGTTCACCTCCCAGAATATGTAAGAATGTTGTCTTCCGGTTTTTTTCATGTAGTGAGTATTTTTTTTTAGTATTTTCATTGGTACTCATTTTTTGGTATTGTATATAAAATAATATATGTCACTTTTTTTTATATTGCAGCTATTCATGCTATTTGCAGGTTGTGGTAACCAAGACAAATAAAATATACATGTGGGGTTGCAACCCTCAAGCTTTGAGGCTTCAGGCTCAGACTTCACGAAGAGCTCGAATGCAGGCTTCTCAAGGACAAGAAACAAATGGACATCATAATACTTCTAATTCCAAAATGTCCCATTCATCACGATTATCTACTTCATCCTCTACTTCCCCTCTGCAACAGAGCCATCTTGTACCAATCCTGGTTGACTCATCTTCCATTTCTTCAACTATTGTTCAGGTAATTAGATAATTACACTTCCATCACCCAGATATACATTTTTCCTATATGCATAACTAGAATTTAAACTATTCAGTATGCAAAAGCTGAATTTTTTTTTTTTTTAAACATTGAGATCTAAAACTGAAATGCTGTTAAAAACATCTGGTATTGTGGATAAATTGAGGTCAAGAATTAAGAATTTGTTAACTTCAAAAGTTATAAAAGAGCTATACCATGCAGTACATAAATTTTATTTTTAAGTGTAGGCATATCTACAGTGACATTACACTACCTCCTACCAATAAATATTAATAGGAAGAAAGTTGTATAGTTATATCTAGGAAAATATATACTTATAATTTTAGTGGAAGATAGAATAAATATAATTTTATAGTTTTAATTTGATAAAACCTCTCTCTCTCTCTTTATTAAATTTGTTATGATAATAAAGGAGTTTGTCTGTCTGTCAGAATCACTGCTATTTATTGTAGAGGTCCTGAGGTAATATATGTGGATACAACGTGCTGGTACACATTATGAGATCAAGCTTACATACTGCCACAAAAAATGCACAGCTCATAATTAACTGTTGTGCTAATACATCATTTGCAATGAAGCAGTTACGATGAAGTTGTTTGGTTCTTTGGGACAACAGGGGAGCATAAATTGAGTTTTTATTAGAATTCATTCATTTTCAAAGAAGCAGTCACTTTCCCAGTATGAATAGTTTAATTACGTGGTGAATAAATTTTTTCCATTCTCCTTCTGTGACAGTTTTAATAGCTCATCATTTCAGTTTCTTTACAAGAGGAAATTTTAAAGTTGAATTTTCTCGCTTGACTTTTCCTTCCTTTTTCTGCATCATAACTCCTTCACTTCCTGCATATAGAAAAATCAGATGATGACTTATCCTGATCTCAGTATTTTCTACTGCATAGGTCTATACTGTTATCATGCACCACTTTTTAAGTTTTCCATGAGGTTCATTGATCCAGATTTCACCAAGTTATATAAAATTTCTTGATTTTTCTTTAAAATTATGTACCTCTTTTAAATAGTAATGATGATGAGTGATAACATCTGTCCTTTCAGTAAAGAACTTCATATTATCAGTTATTTTGTACTTCAGATTCATATGATTCATTAAAATGCAATGAAATGAAAGTATTAGTCACCTTTAAATATCTCTGGGAATGTAGATTGTATTACAAACAACTTCAAGCTGACGTTTCTTGCCAAGTGTCTTGCCATAAAAGAATAACTTTTTTAATAGATACAGTAGGCATTCAGTATTTTTTAATATTTGTAAAAGAATAAGAGAAGTTTACCTCTATATTACATAGAACACTTCCATATCAGATTGAGGTAAACTTCTCTTATTCTTTTACAGATACTGAAATCAACATAGAAAGTATTGAGCATCACAGCTCTGGTTTATACTATCAAATTAGTATTTTTTAAAGTGATTCTTTGTTCATTGATGGTCATCTGATTTTGTTTTCTGTATGTGGTAGATTGATATGATGTATCAGTATTTTCTACTGCATAGGTCTACGCTGTTTAAAAGTTCCACGAGTTTCATTGACCTAGTTTCCATGAGGGTATATAAAATTTCTTGACTGCTCTTTAAAGCCATGTGCCTGTCTTAAATAGCGACGAAAATGAGGAATAACACTTGATCTTTCAGTAAAGATCTTTGGATTTTCACCGGAGATTCAGTTGAACGGTGAAAATGGACTACTTTTCTCTTTTAATTGATTTAATATTTCTATAACCGTTGCACATTGGTCATCTTGAAATACGAGGGTGGTTCAATAAAGAATTGCCCTCACTTACTTCCACATATCGCAGAGTCATGATATTTTGTGTGTAGCATCATACATATTTCTGTACTAAAAGTGTAAAATTTCAGCCCTGTGTCTTAATTTGTTTTTCTCTTACAGAGCTGAATGTGTGAAGAAGTAGCATCATGGACAAAGTTGAAACCAGAGCTGTAATCTGGTATCTGTTTGGGAAGGGGAAATCTAAAGAAATCCACAAGGAGATGACTGCTGTATATAAGAATGAAACCCCATCCTGTGGCATTGTTGTTTGTTTGTTATTTTATTTTTAGGAGCATTAGCAACTAAGGCCATATTGCTCCGGGGGGGATATGCGGTGGTCATTCCCTGACCTTTCCACATCCTCCAAATTTGGTAGGCATGGGCTTGCACCCCGGTCTAAACAAGAAGTGTGTGCTACGCACTGCTGCTCCTGCCCACCTGGCTACGGAGACGCCTCCTGTGGCATTGTGAAGCACTGGCATTAGACAGTTTAGGTATGGTTGGACATCGGTAGAATCTGAGCCCATTCCAGGTCGTCCCCATTCAGCCATTGATGACAGCACAATCAGAAAAGTGGAGTTGTTAATCATGGAAGATCGCCGGATATCTTTGCATGAATTGTCCCAGAAGGTGAAGATTAGTGTGGGCTCTGTTGAAACAGCCCTTCATGACCAACTCCATTTACAGAAATTGAGTGCAGGATGGATTCCCCGATTATTGACTGGTTTCCAGAAGGCTGATCGACAACAGAAATCACAAGAGTTGTTTAGCCCTGTGCCAAAAAAATGAGGAAGACTTTTTCTCTCATCTAATCACTGAGGATGAAAGTTGGATACACCATTTCGACCCTGAAAGTAAAAAGCAGTCCGTGGAATGGTGACATCATGGTTCCCCACCCCCCCAAGAAGGCAAGGGTCCGAGCGTCAGCAGGAAAAGGTCTTGCTGACAGTGTTTTGGGATGAGAAAGGCGTAATAATGACTGATTACCTGCCAAAAGGTAGAACAATTACAGGTGCCTCTTATGGCAACTTACTCACAAAATTACAGGAGAAAATCAAAACATGTAGGTGTGGCATGCAGTCCAAAGGTCTGAGAATGCTTCAAGACAATGCCCCAGTTCACACTTCTGAAATTGCAACAACACAAGCGTCCACTTGTGGATATAAAATACTGCCCCATCCAGCCTACTCACCCGATCTTGCACTATTGGTCTTCTTCTTTCCTTCCCTGAAATCATTTCTTTGGGGGACCCACTTCCCTGACGATGAGACACTCATTTCTGCAACAGAGTCATGGTTCAAAGACCAACCTCACCACTTCTACAAAAACGGTATCCGTAGCCTCATCCATCGATGAGAAAAATGTGTAAATCTGCACGGTGGCTATGTAGAGAAGGACTAAAACCTGTGCCAAGAATCAACAGGCTAGTACCTCTGCAGCTAAGTCAGGGCAATTCTTTATTGAACCACCCTCTTATTTCTGAGATTGTAGGTCTCACCATGGCAGAATAGCGAGACCTGCAATTGTCTTTATAACAAATACAATAAGAATTAATCATTCAGTGTGGTACACCTGTAGAAGCATGAGTTAATTTTAAAATTGATCCTTTACTCATTGGTGGTTCCTGTTTTTTCCAAGATGGGCATAAACATTAAAAATGATCTTCTTAGCCTTGCTACTAATAGTTTTATGTGTAAACATCATGTTCTTGCACATTTATACCATGACCTTCCTCAAGATGAAATTCATAATTCATAATAGGTCCATCGAGTACCAGAATTGGTAAGTGATAAACCATTTCAGTATGTATGTTTTAAAAGTCCTTGAATGTATGTGTCATATGGTACAAACCTGTATTATAATTTTTTGGTATTTGTTAATAAAAAGGTGGAGTTGATTTTGCTGAGATACAATGTCATAGAATATATCTATGAAATTTAAATGCTACAGGTGCAAAAACACACACAAAAGGATAAGGCAGTCCTATGCATTTAAAAAAATATATTAATGTCATGGCCTGAATTTTTGCAGAATTATAATTTTTGGGATAAACTTTTAAAAGGAGGTTGTTTCGGGGTACAGAAATCCATGGATTAAAGGAAGGAGCTGAAAAGTTAGTTTTGAAAGTTTTTGGAGTTGAACTATGAATAAATGCAGGTAGATTCCAACACAATTTTGACTGATTTGGAGGACAATGACAAAATCCAGGATTCAAATTTGGAAGAACAGCATTCATTGAAATATCTGGATGTTGATGAGGAGTTTGAACACAGACTAGGATTTTCAAAAAGCTTTATTGGGAGTATTACCTCATGTAAAATTGTTTCCATATTGAAGTTAATAGTTTAGAAGAAAAGCAACATGTCTTAGATATAATTTGTGTGTGTGTGTGTGTGAGAGAGAGAGAGAGAGAGAGAGAGAGAGAGAGAGAGAGAGAGAGAGAGAGAGAAGAAAAGAATAATAATAATAATACTTGGAAGGTAGAATAATAGGGATGAATGGATGGAAAGTTTGTAGATTGTTTGTTTGTATAATACCTGAATACACTGTCATTCAAGATAAATAATCATGCAAGATAAAAACCAATATCAACAGTGTAGTCACTGAACTAAAAAAAAAATAATAATAAAAAAAATAAAGAGACAGATGTTATGACTTTAGAGAAGCTCACTGTATGTATTAGCATCACTGATGACAGACATACGGAGAGGTGGTAGTTTATGTGCTAGATTTCTTGTCAGCATGTGGTTGAGAGTGGATGAAAACTTTTTAGAAAATCGATTATAATTTTATTGTTTAGCACACTGATTCAAGAAGGAACAGTGTTTACAGTACAGTTCCTGTTAATGACATAATTAGCCAATATTACAAAATAATAATTTGCATATTGGGAATTAGCCACTAAAAACTTTAGATTGGTTAAGATGGAAAAGTGATTCTCCTCCCATGCATGCAATAGATTAGCTGATGCTAGTTTCCTTGTGGTGGCAAGTAAGGTAGTGAACTGGGGCCATGATTACTTTTAGGGAGAGGCTGAGTAACATCTGATGATCTGTTTTAGTTTACAAGTGCAGGTGAAGTGAAGTGCTGACATGAAGAAAGTCTGGCAGTTCTCTCTAAGGTCAAACACACAAGGAATTACATTATGTTGAGAAAAATATGAGAGTGGAAGGCATTCACATTATGGGAGCTTCTGATATCACTGAAATTATGTTATCAAAAGGAATCTTATATCTGTTGTTCTTGACAGTGGACTAAAGGAGATTAAATTCAGCATTGAGGATAGAGTTTAATAGATGCTGAGAATATTATAGAATCTGATAAAATCCACTTGGGTATTTGGTGAGTGATTAGGAGAATTTACATTTCTGTTAATGTCTGATATTGATTTTGAGAAGAGAATCCTTGCATCTGTAGAAGCAATGTTCAAAACCAATACTGTGCCATTAGTTTCAAGTCAGTCTTAACGTTGCAACTTCCTTTGCTTGAATCCAATTAAACCATTACTGGATAGTACACTGATGTGCAAAACTTAAGGACCAACACTATTTCTAAAGGTTACAACCACAAAATCAAATGAAACAGCCTGTGGCGATTTGCATAACTGTGGCCGTTCAGTAAAAATCTGGTGCACATGCAAAAATTTGAATGGTGATGAGAGGGCTCACATAAACAGATAAAAGCAGCGGGTCAGCAGTTATGTGCAAATTACCGAATGGTGAGCACGATTGTTACAGACGTTCAATTGGTTTCATACAGTGCTACAGACAACGAAATGGCCAGTAGACAACGTCTGGATGACTTTACCTGTGGTTGAAGAATTGGGAAGCTCGAGAAAGGTCAAAGTGCAAGGAGTGTTGCTGCAGACTTCAGTATTGCCCATAGCATTGTCTCACATGCGTGGTCGGCCTTCAGAATGACAAGTACAGCTGTTTGAAGGACCAGTGGTGGTCATCCACGAAAAACAACGCCCAATGATGACTGCTATATACTCCTACAGGCCAAGTAGGACTGACAACAGGATCCATTGCAAACCAGCTGCACAGGATGCAGGATATCGTGGTTTACTGTGGCCAGGCGACTCCACAAAGATGTACTGTTGTGGACAGTATGCTGTGTCCCTTTAACACCTGCCCATCAGAGACACTGTTTACAGTGGTGCATTGAACACAAGAACTGAACAGTAGTGCAGTGGGGTAAGGTACTCTTTACTGATGAGAGTAGATTCAGTCTCAGCAGCGATTCTGGATGTCAGCTAATCTGGCGATAGGTTGGCACACGGTATCGCCCTGCAAACATCACTGAAAGGGATTGATATGGCGGTTGAGGTGTTCCTGCCTGGGGAGGCATTATCTTGGATGGACGTACACAACTCCAGATACTGGAAAGTGGTACTGTAACTGGTGCATGCTACTGTACCGAGGTAATCCTTCCCTATGTGCGTCTGTTCCAAGGTGCCATTGGCCCCGAGTTCATGTTTATGGATGATAATGCCACACCCAATCACACTGCAGCTGTTGATATGCTTTTGGAAAGTGGACATTGTTTGTATGGATTGGCCTGCCCGTTCTACCGATCTAAATCTCATCGAACACATATGGGACGCTCTGGGGAGACGCCTAGCGGCATGTCCACACCCACCAGAAAATCTTCACCAGCTGAAGATGGCGCTAATAGAGGAATGGATGATGTTACTGCAAGAACTTATCAAAACATTGTTCTAAGTATGGACAGGTGGTGTAAAGCCTGCATTGACATTAGGGATGGTCATATCTCCTACTGAGCACCACCTCTTCCCTTTGTTCCATCTTTGGCAGTGATGCATCTGTATCATGGCAGCCAGTGCTATGTTGCCATCCTTGAATAAAGTCCTCCTGTACCGTTTTGTTTCCATTGTTATGTCAGTGTTGTTTCCTTCATCATTTCTGTACCTCACAAGGTTCCTTTGGTATGCTTTCCCCATATCCAGCCACTCCTATGAGAAGCTACAGGTGAAACCTGACTGGTCCTTTAGTTTTGCACACCAGTGTAGAAATCTTAGAAAAAATTCCCTAAGGGTTTGAATGGGAATTGAACTCAAGCTCAGATTTGGCATCTTCAAGGAGCAATGCATTCTCTTTCTTTTGGGTAGATCCAAAATTAAAGTTAGTTTTAAAAATGTTTGTTTAATAAGATTCTTAAAATTGTTTATTTAATAATCCTGCTTGTTATTTTTATAATCTCTTGTTTAATCTTGGTAATTTTGCTTAAAATTTTCACTTGATTGTTGTTATGACATCAATTTTCTTGGTTAGGTGTCTTGTGGAAGCCATCATAGTTCTTTGGTAACAGAAAATGGAGAACTCTATACTTGGGGCAGGAATATGGATGGCCAACTTGGCAATGGTACACGAAGAGAACAGGTATGGTTCATGTAACTTTTATTAGTGTTATTTACTAGTTTCCCATTAAGTTCCTTAACACTTGAAAAAACCTTGACCAAGACAGGATTCAGTGTGTGGGCTTTTCTGTGTGAGCAGAATTTTTTCAAATGGTGTATGTGATATAATTCAATGTTTGATGGTGATAGACTTGTTTGGAAATGTCGAATTTACTATGAGTGTGTTGAAACTCTCTTAGCATTGTAAAGTTGCATTCTTGCAAATTTAACTTATACTCAGTCATTTTTGACTTATCTATTAAAGGATAGCATGTTTTAATAATGATCATGATAGCATTACAGTTTTTGTGCAGCTTTTACCAAAGATATTGCAAAAAATTTTATGTTAGTGGGGTATCTCTAAAAGAACCGACTAATTTTCATAAAGAAAAAAATCTATATTCTTAAATAAAGGTAACATGTACACCTAAACCTCTTTTTACCCGATAGATACGTTCCTAAAAATTACGCGTACAAAGAATTCACGTAAAAAGAACTACTGACTTCATAGAAAAAAGTGAAGATTGGTTCCAAACCTGAAATATAAGCAAAATAATGAAAAAAACAAACATTAAATTCATTAGGATCTTAAGATTTTCATTTACATTTCATGGAGAACACACATACATATAATGAATTTTAATAACTTTAAAAAAAACATATTCATTTCAGTTGTTTGCTAAGGATTCTATAAAAAAATTATGTTATTCGCTATCAGTTTCTGACAATAAATGTGAAAGCTTTCATTTCGTGAGACTGTAATATCACTAGAACTACTAGATATGGTATTATCGTCATCGACTTCCACCTCAACTTGTGGAATTCTTCTTGTCATGCCTTGAACAAAAGTACCACTGGTTGTTTCAGTAGTTTTAGGCATGAACTCAGTTATTAATCGCTGTGTTGATGGTTTAGATAAGTCGTAATATAATTCTCTGTATGAAGACATTAACAACTTAAGCTCACGTGAAAACTTCCCAGCACGTTCTTCATTTGGATCATGTCGGGCAAAATAATTGCCTAAATTACTGGCCAGTTTAAGACCTTCTTTAATTATATCAGCAATAAAAATAGGATTATCTTGATCATTATCATCAACTTCTTCGCTTTCAGGAGTCTAAGAAACAATCTTCACTATTTCGTCTTTGCTAAGAGGTTTATCAATTAACAATTCTTTGATATCTGCTGACGTAAGATCATCGAATCCTTCTCCGCCAATTTCACACGCCAAACTTATTATATTAGGGAATTCTGCAGTATGATTGAACCAGAGCATTCTCTTTAACACATGCGGGCCAAATAGCATTCCAGTATGCATTCATAGTTTCTGGTCTCAATTCAGATAATGAAAATCGAACCTGATCAATACAATCCATAATTGAAAATTTTTTCCACACATCCATAACTGACAGTGTTTCATCATCATTTAGCTTGTTCAAAATGAACTGAAATGTTCATCTGACCTAATATGTTTTAAAAATTAGTATTACTAATTTAGTATTTAGTATTTATAAATTAGTATTTATTCGTATTACTAATACTAATACTAATAAAAAGTCGAAATTATACCCTGATCTAGAGGTTGTAGCAATGATGTGGTATTGGGCAGCAGAAAACAAAATTGCACATTTGGGTGTTCTATGGCAGGATGACTGGGTGCATTATCAAGAATCAAAAGCACTTTAAATTCGAGAAACTTGTCATTCAAATAGCGTCTAACTTCTGGCACAAAATATTTGTGGAACCACTCAGTGAAAATATCAATGGTCACCTAAGCTTTTTTGTTGGCCATCCAATGAACTGGCAATTTTTGAAAATCTGTGCCTTTCATTGGCTGTGGTCTTAATGATCGATTTATGAGCAGTGGTTTTAACATCCAATCTCCTAAAGCGTTCGAACAAAATAGGAGTGTTATGCGATCCTTTGCTGCTTTAAACCCACTAACAGTTTTTTGCATTTTTGATATGTAAGTTCTATTTGGCATTTTTTTCCAGAAAAGGCCAGTTTCATCCATATTCCAAACTTGTTCACGAGTGTAACCTCCATCTTCAATTATTTTAGCAAGTTTTTGTGGAAATGCTTTAGCAGCTGTTTCATCAGCAGAAGCCGTTTCACCTTTAATTTTTATATTATGAAGAGCATGTCTTTTAATAAACTTAGCCAGCCAACCATTGCTTGCATGAAATTTATATTTTTTCCTCGATTGAGATGAAGTACAGTGGATTCCGGTTATTTGGGCCAGCCGTTTATTTGGGGCAAATCTTAAAAAACAGAAACCATTCGAGAAAATAGCCAGGGTTTACTTGGCTTAATTGGGACAGCATGCTGTTTAATCGGGGCAGGAGACCGCAGCACTGGAATTTACCCTACGATTGTCTCCGACGGTACCACGTGGTTCGGTCGAAATTCTGGAGGTCACAACCATAAAACAATAAAAACAATTAGCAGTCACCTGTTTATTGGGCTTTTCTGTTAGTGAAATCTATCATAAACGGACAGTAAACTCGATCTTATTGAATTTGCGATAATACTAACAGCTGGAATTCTGTAGGTTATTATGGTGAAATGTGTTTACACTTCCATGAAATCTTCAATCATATAAAAAAATTAATTTTCAGCTCTTCTCTTCATTCCTATTTTTAAAGCTTTGTAACTTGTTATTCCGTTCTCACTTGCACTTATCGTGTTACTTGCAATTTGTGTGTGCCATGTTCTTTGCTATTGATTGCTTATCTTTTTACTGTTTTAAATTTTAACCCTCACCCACAAATGTCAGTGAACAGAAATGTCAACTAGGTCGTGTGTACATATTACAGTATGTATTAATTATTCCGATTATCACATATATTCTTCCGATTTTCACATATCATTAATTTTTTTAATTGGTAAGGTAATAAAGGGTAAATTTGTGCTTAATATATCTTTGCTTTTATAGCCTGTGGATAATATTCCTTCTATTTTCCCTAATTAGAATTGCTGTTTAATAGAATTAAAATTCAATTCACAAACATGATCACAATGACCGGCGGTTACTGCACATCGTATAGTGAACGTTACTTTACTATGTTGAGTTCGTCGTAACGTGATTTGATTGTACAGTGAACCAATTGTAAAGGGGGGGGATACATTGTATTTTTAACTATTTACGTGAAACTTCGGATAATTGGGGCAGCCACTTAATTGGGTCAAAATGCACTAGTCCCGATGTGTCCCAAATAACCGGAATGGACTGTATCTGACTGCAGTTTTTTAATCTGTTCATAAAATCTCAATGCTGATTGCTTGTTGGAATTTCCGTCAACTGGCATTTTTTTTGTACATTATCTTCTATCCACATCACTAAAGCTTTTTCAGCCTTTTCTAAAACATCTCTTGTGTATGATGATAATTTAGCGCTCGATTTTGTACCAGAACGTACCACTTTTCTAATAGCCTCTTCAGTTTTCTTTATATATATCTGATAGTTGATTCGTGGACTCCAAAATGCTTACCCACAGCCGTCGCACCTTCCTCAGTTTGAAGACAATCTAAAATTTGAATTTTTTTATCCAAGGAAACAGCTTTCCTTATTTTTTTGGTTATCGGCAGCATCATGCGAGGGCTGCATTAAAATCTTCGGTTAATAAAATGAAAGTTTGAAAATTACATACAATGTAGCTTACCATTTATTATTTCTTGGCAAAATTATTAATTTTGTAACGCGACTTTTATTTTGATTTCACTTAAAAAATGCAAATGCAAAAAATGTGGTAACTGTGTTATCTACTCAAACACCAAATTCAAACTGCTTTTTTATGCGCAGTCAGTTATGTAATTTGGGAAATTCCCAATAAATGAAATTTGTAAGAATTTTCAAAGTTGATATGAGAAACCGAATTCAAACTGCAAACAACTGCTGTTTTTTTTTGTTTATCCACAGTCAGTTATGTAATTTGGGGAATTTAGAATTTTCTTAATTGAAACAAGAATGCAATTCTACAAAATTCTCAGAAATTTCTTGAATTACGGATTTTTTCCTAACTTAGACTTTAGGATGATCGCGTAAAAGAATAAAAATTGCGTAAAAAAAATTATTTTTGATATCCCAATTCGCTTAACTCCGAATTCGTGTAAAAAATATTTGCATAAAAAGAGGTTTAGGCGTACATACAGATAGTTCCCACTTTACGAGTTCCCAGGTTTATGAGTTTTATTTTATTTTTTTATCAAGTATCAATAAAATCAAAAATACAAATATTAATTGCAAAAAATGAATGTTAAACATTCATAAATATTGCATTTCAAACCGTGTGCGTAGCTATATGATACAGTGTACCCCGCTTTATGATATTAATCCATTCCAAAGACACCATCGTATCATGAAAATATCGTAATGTGAACCCATTGTTTTTCAACAAAATAACACATTGTTTTTTGGTAATTCGTTCCACAACCTCGGAAGTTGAAATTTTCGCTACATAACTCTCTAAAAGGTCGTTTTTATAGTGTAGATTGTATTAGTTACCAATTCAAATCATTAAAATGGACTATACTTTCATCATTATCATATGTTCTGTTATAAAAACCAATTTTGAATGGCTTTGTGATATTTTTCTAAAGCACATTTCTGGAGGTCACTGCCATAAAACAATAAAAACAATTTTCACTTTCTGTTTATTGGGCTTTTCTTCTCTTCATTCCTTTTTTTTTTTTTTTTAAGCTTCGTAAACTTGTTACTCTCTGCAAATTGTGTTAGTTGCAATTTGTGGGTTCCATTAAAAAATGCTTATGCATGCTATTGATATTTAAAAAGAAGAGAGAAGATTATCTTGGAAATAAACGCCTCTTGAAGCATTTCTGAAGAAGACTCCTCCTTGTGCAACAAATCAACGAGTGCCGAGCCAATAATGAGTGATCAACTAGTGTGCATTTAGTCAATGATGATAGTGAAGAATAAACATTCTTTTAACATTTGTAATTCATAAATAATTTCTCTATTATTATAAATTTGGATAAATCAATTAATGTTTTTATTGTTTAAATATAAACTAATTAGCTAACTAATTTCATTGTTGATAATGTAATACCTATTTTTAACATTGTCTATGGGAAATAAATTCCCAATTTACGAGTTTTTGCTTTACGAGCACGTGCTAGGAATGAATTAATGAGGATAGTGGCAGAGAAGAAGAATGTATGGGATGCATATAAAGTATCAGGCGAAAAGAAGCCTATGGCAGGTATAAACTAGTCTGTAATCAAATCACAAAGGAGGTTAGGCAGGCGAAGGCAGATTATGAGAAATCTTAGGCAAAGGATGCAGAGAAAAACAGCAAGGAGTTCTTTACTTATGTAAACTCTAGAAGGAAAGGGATGAATCAGATTGGACCACTTAACACAGATGGATTGACTGTTGATGATCATGCTCAGGTAGCTGATAAATTGAATGAGTATTTTGCATCTACATTCACACATGAGGAGTTATTCAATGAGGGGAGTGCTAGAAGTTTATCAAATGCTAACAGGGAGCTAAGTGATTTTGTAATAACTGAGAGCAAAGTGGAGGAGAAATTGTTGAAGTTAAACATAAGGAAGGCACCTGAGGTGGACGGGATCTATCCAGTTATATTAGAGGCAGCAAAGGAAGTAAGCAAACCCTTAGCCATAATTATGAGAGCATCCTTGGACTCAGGGGAGGTCCCCATGGACTGGAGGTGTGCAAATGTATCACCAATTCACGAAGGAGGTTCAAAAGGTGACACAAGTAACTACAGACCTGTTAGTTTAACTTGTGTTGCGGGGAAAATAATGGAATCACTGGTTAAAGAAGCATTGCAGGATCATCTAGACATGACTGCAGTAATAGTTATTACACAGCATGGGTTTGTCAAAGGGAGGTCTTGTCTGACCAATTTGATTGCTTACTATGATGTGGTCACAAAGGAACTGAATGCCAAAAATAATTTTGATATCATATACTTGAATTTCAGGAACGTTTTTGATACTGTTTCACATGGAAACTACTGTACAAATTGGAGAGGTATGGCATCAAGGGTAAGCTGCTACAATGGATAAAAGGATAGTTGAGTGGGAGACAACAGAGAGTGGTAATCAGTGGACACTGCTCTTCGTCGACAAATGTTATATGTTATTTATTAATGATATTGATGAAGGTACATCAGGTTTAATGTCCATGTTTGCAGATGATAGAAAGGTTGGCAGGGTTGTTAATGACAGTATGCTACTCCAACTGGATCTAGATAAGTTGGGAAAATGGGCTGAGAAGTGGCAACTGGAGTTTAACATTGACAAATGCAAAGTACTGCATATGGGTAGCAATAACTGAAGAGAAACGTACCAACTGGGTAGTACTACACTCAGGGAAGAGGAAAGAAAAAGATCTGGGGGTAATTGTGCAGCCAAATATGAAGTTCGCTGAGCAGTGCAGACGGGTTGCTAGGGCAGGTCATAGAGTCTTGTCAATGATATATAGGAATTTTGCTAGCAGGGACAGGATGATAATCCTGTTATACAAGGCAATGGTCAGGCCACACCTAGCGTACTGTGTGCAGGTCTGGAGGCGTCATTTCAGGAAGGATGTAGAGTTGCTCAAACAAGTACAAAGAAGGGCAACAAGATTGGTGTGGGGAACAAAGGGATGCTCTTACCAAGAAAGGCTTAAGTTCTGCAAATTGCAGCGCATGGAGAGTAGGAACCTGCGAAGTGATCTGATTGAGGTGTATAAGGCCTTGAATGGGTTGAGCAAGCTGAATGCTGATGGGATTCTTCGTCTTGCTCAGACTAAGAACCTGAGGGGAGCACAGTTTCAAATTGAGGAATGATAGTTGTAGAATAGATGTGAGGAAATTTGCGTTTAGCCTGCGGGTAGTTGATTGGTGGAACAGGTTTCCATCTTTTGTTGTGGAAGCTAATAGCCTAAATAAATTGAAGGCTGAGCTGGACAGGTATTTCGAATGAACAGAGGGGTGAAGTGGAAGTGTTTTTTTTGGCTAATGCTGCATAAGCTTGCTTTCTTGCATCATATGCCTTTACTAATGCTAAATTTCCGTGGCCTGTGCAGCCTGCAGGGCCCAGGTCTGGATTCTTTTTTTTTTTTTTTTTACAAATCATTATCCAATTTTATTATTTGTGATTTTGTTGCATAATTTCTTTAATATCTTTGTAATAACAGTCTTATCACTTGTAATAACAGTGTTTATCACTTGTAATAACAGTGTTTATAGGTCCGGGCCCCAAACCTGATTTGACCGCATACTTTGTTTATGTATTTTAGCTTTTATCAGTATTTTCGGCCCCTTTGTGGTGTAGCTTGCGTGCGGACAGTGGGCACATCACGTGGACATATATTATGCTGCATGCACTTGTTGCACAAGCCACCCATTACGTTGAATTCGTGTGTGTTAGTTGAGTCAGTCACTCAACTAACAATTAAGGTAGTGCAATTTTGTTTTATTTTATGTCGGTAAACGTGTGTCCTCATCACTCGTGTCGTGAATGAAGTTGTTGAAAGTATATTTTCTTTTTCTGTCTGATTTTCATATTTTCGTCAAAGGTAAACTTATAAATATGCAATATTATAATTATTATTAAAATAATTTTAATAATGTATTTTAAACCTTAGGTTGTGTTTGTTCTTGTTCAACCCTTCATTATGAATTACCACCGAAGCATGGTCTTACAAGTTCGAAATACCACCATCGACATTGAAGTAACAAATCTTTCTAGTCTTTTGACAGATTTGAAAAAGATTAGGAATAGTTTGGAGGCAATCCTAAATGAATACAAGCTCGTAGCTGTAAATATAAGTATGCAGACTGAATTTTCAGATCACCGACAAAGGAAGAGGAAAAGAAATGCTGAAGAATGGACAATAACACCAACTGAAGTATTCAAGTTTAATGTTCTTTTAGACAGTGTTATTGGTAACATGACAACTCAATTTGATGCAGCAAAAGAAATAAACATTGCATTCAGTTTGCTGTGGTTATTTCACAACTTGAATGAGGTAGAAATTCGAGAAAATGCAAGAAAACTACAAAACAAATACGAAGATGATATTAGCGAGCAGTTTTCTGAAGAACTAATACATCTGAAATCGATATATGATGCAAATATATAGTTGCTCAATAAAATAAAACATCTGAATCTTGAACCACTATTTCTCAATATTGTTATTGCTTTAAGGTTGTTTTGTACAATACCAGTGACTGTGGCTCAAGCAAGAATGATCTTTTAGTTGCCTATCAAGGATTAAAAATGTGTTACAGTCAACAATGGGTCAAAACCGACTTTCATCTTTGGGCTTATTATCAGTCGAGGTGGAGCTAGCCCAACACTGTGATTTTTCAAAAGTAATAGATTTATTTTCAAGTCATAAGGCTCGCAAAGCACCTTTGTGATTTAGTCTAAATTCAAGACTCAAGCTGTGATTTTTTGACTTTGTGATCTGATGTGATAGTTTATCGAGATTAACCTTATTATACAAGTGGAAATTTTTTGTTAAACAACTATTATTTTGTATTTACCCAATATTGTATCACTATTATTCAATTTTCGTATTATTATATTACAGAAAAAATAAAGAACAATTTCTATCTACACGCAGTTTTTTTTTTCTATCATCGGGCCTGGAATTATTGTTTTCCCGGGGCTCGGGCCAGCTCTCAGCAGCCCTGATCTAGAATTCCATTATCAGGGCCGCCGAGAGCAGCCCTGATTACGGAATTTATAGAATAGATTAGGAAGATATTTATAAAATATAAATTGGGAATTCCTAACTGTACAGTTGTGTTAAGTAGATCATTGTGTAATGAAAATTAACAAAAAAAATTGTTTCAGAAAGTGCCATCTCTCTTGCTTCCATTAAATGACAAAACAGTTACTGCTGTTGGATGTGGTGCAGATTTCAGCGTTGCTTTGGACTCAACAGGAAGGATCTGGGGATGGGGACAAAATGATGGAGGTCAGGTAAGTGAAACTGAATTTGCAAAATAAGACAAATCATATATGCATTTGCTTTTCTCCAACATGTAATGGGATGCATCATATTTGTGCTGGTCCATTTCCAGAGGTCACATGGCTGATAAGTTTTATGTACTCCACAAAACTAGTAGCACTAGTTTTGTGGAGTATATAAAAGATGATAGTTTTTGGATCAACTACTATCAGAAAGATGCATAGCATATGAGATGTATCAGTCAGCTTGTCATTTCATGTCTCCAATCAGCATCTCGTAGAGTGGAAGCAATGGACATTGCAATAGTAGAAGAGATAAATATGAAATAATGAATTATTTCACACTATCCATGCATCACATGAATGCACTTGCATGTAGTGTAAGCCTAAGGAATAGTTTCATGCAGATTACATTATATCTGTAGTGAGTTGTAGTTTTAATGGTCTAGGCTTGTTTAACACTGGTTTTTGTGAAGTTAATTACATAACATGCCAGCACCTACATGAAATTGTATAACATTATACAATTTCATGTAGCCATTGCCTTACACATTGCCTGTGAATTTGGCAAGGAGAAAAGTCATGCTGGAAAACAGTTTTCAGTTTCCTGAAAGTGGTCTCTGATAACAGGCAGAACAATATTATTAAAAGTACCATTTACAAATTTAAATATCACTGGTTCCCATCTGATCCATGCAGATTAAATTTGAACTCATCAGAAAAGATTAGAATTTCACACTGCTCAATTGTCCAGTTAGCATGGTCTTTAATTTTTCTTAATTTTCATAGTTAAATTTGTACAGAAAGATACCAATGAAATAACATAAGAAGGTGATGTAATTTTTGTGGCCACTACTGTATTGTATTATTTGTGCTGCAAAATTGCATGAGAAATGATAGTGCAGTACTGTCCATCATTGAAACTATTTTTATAATTTAAAAATTGAAGAAAGATGGATTTGGTAAGGGCCTTCTTACAAGGTCTATATGACAAGTCTTCATCAGACAGTTCTTTTATCTCACCCTTGCCTTTATGCGGTGTGTTCCTTCCACATGGCTTTCAGCACATGACAGTCATGGAGACTTAGACATTTTAAAAATCTGCCCTGTGCTGGATGGAGCATTAACCCACTTTAGCCCAGTCTAGATTTTCTTTTGACATTTCTGATCTCATATTTATTTTTAAGAATATTAATACAGAAGATTGACTGATTAGAGCCAGCCTATATCAAGTAGAAGAGCCCTTCCTGTCAAGTGCAATAATTATGCTTTTCTTCATGAGAGTTAATTGCCTGTATTGGCACATCACTACTGAATAGAAACTAATTGCATGTAGTATCAGGTGAATGTCTTTATGCAGAGGATGATTAAATGATGCATTCAGGCATTTCAGATACATTCAGGCATAATTTAATTTCATCTATCGAGGACGATACCAGTGTGCTGCAAAAATGCCAGAGAAATGATGGTGCTGTTCATCACAGACAAAATTTATATAATTTCAAAAGTGAAGAAAGATGTTAATTGTACCAGTAATATTACAGTCTGTTTTTGTAATGGTTAACAAATACATATACAAGGGTTGTTTGATAAGTTTTGAGCCTCTCATAGAAGGGATATGTATTTTTAGTGTATATATATTTTTTCAAATGGACACCAACCCATAACAAAATTTCTTTACAAAGAGGAGTTTAATTTTAACCATACACTGCTAACATGACATCCTATAAGCACTTTTGAAATTTGTGTTATTTTTTTAAAAATTTGTAAATGAAATCAGATTTTCCCGTGTACCTTTGCCCACCAATATTTTCAAACTGATTATACAGTATTTTTTGTTTTCATTTCAGTATACTATGAATTACAATGAATTAATTTTTTATTTGGCATTTAACGGATGCCAGACAAATAGAAGCATCTGTCTTTCTTATAGGCAACTCCCATTGCCGAGTGGCCTCCTATAACCTTCTCCACCATCTTTGAGACACTAGCAAGAGTTGTCTAATCTTGTCATAGATCTTTGGTTTTATCAGCTAAATGCAAAATTAAAGATGTGAAATTAATTTTTTATTAACATTGCATCTGCCAGATGTCATGTGAGTGTCCAAGTTTCAGTTTTTTTTTTTGGGGGGGGGGGATGCATGACCTTGAAAATTCTTAAAACTATAATAAAAATTTACTTTATTATTATTATAGTTTTTTTTCTCATTTATTTTAATTATATATTTTTAAATTAAGTTTAGCAAATCTTAGTTTCCAATTCAGCAAAAAAGCTAAAAATTAAAAGGTGCCACACAAGCATATTTGCCACAAAAGCATATTTGTTCCATTTAGGAGGATGCATAATAGGGTGTTAATTTTTAAAAATTTGTTCTAGTATTTACATCTTAATTGGTTTATTTGCATCATTTCAAGGAACACACATGCACACACACAATGAAATAGACACGAAAAGAGGATAGCCGCATGAGTAATCATGATTTCATCAGGTAAATATTTTTGCATTATGCATGCAGTGTCATATTTAATTATAAGTTAATATGTGCATTTGTCCATCTTTTACATCCATATCAGAAATTTGATTATAATGATATGGGTTATTATTTTGCTCTTTTGTTACAAAAAAAAAAAAGATAGTCAAAATAAGATGAATACAGAAGTTCATTCTTTACAGGAAAATGTTTTTTATAACTTTGAAAAGGAATAGTTTTAGCTCTCTTAAAATTTCAAAGTTGTTATTTTTTACGATTTATATAGCCAATTATATGGCTGTTTTTTATTTTCACGGTAGAATTTATCAAATGCTTATTTCATATCTACTTCACATTATAATTCTGGCTGTTATCTCTCGTAATTTACAGCTTCTATACTCTTTACATACGGAATTACTGATAGCTTTATTGTCACACAAGTACATGCACACATTGCCAGGGGTAGTATAAGAGAACAGAACTGATGAGAGCTTTGTGGCTTGGTGCATTGTCATGAAAGAGGAAACCAACTGCCATCTTCTCCATATTGAGGCTGCACATGACGGATTCTCTGCAACAAACATTTCAAAACATCAAGATAATAGGCAGCAGTAATGCTTTGGCCATTGGGCATGAATTGTTTGTGCACAATTTCCTTGCTATTGTAGAAAGTGATGAGTATGGTTTTTGATTTTTGACCTTTCTTGACTATCTTTTTTTGGCTTTGGCAGAGTTTGTCAACTCCACACTTTGTTGCTTCATTGCAGAGTCATTCTGAAAACACCATGTCTCATCACCTGTAACGATTGAATTCAGGAAGTTGGATTTGCTTTCAGCGGCTTCAATGAGTTCTTTGAAGTATTCAGCTTGCATCTGTCACTGACCATCTGTTAATAAATGTGGAACAAACCATGTATAGACCTTTGTTTTCTTCAAATCTTGGATTATTATTTGTTAAATGGTTTCTTTATTAAAGCACAGATCTTCTGAAATCATTCAGATCATTACATATCAGTCATTGATAATAATTTCTTACACCTTTCAATCAACTCTGGTTCAAGCCATTTTTGCTGGACCCGGACGTTCGTCATCTTCCATGCCACTCAGGCACATGTGCACGAGACATACAATTCTCTCCATATGCTTGCTTCATCATTTAAAACGTTTCCATGGCACTTTTCCCTAGCCCAACACAAAATGTGATGTTTGCTTTTTGTTCCATTGTTCCTCCATAACACAGATACAGGAGAAATGTGTGGTTCAGCTCACACTGTGTTCTGAAATGGTAGCAATTTCTGCTGACCTTGACTGCAGTGCTCAAGGAACAATCACTCTTTCATTTCATGTTTACTTGTAGTGGATGGCACATAACATCAGTCTCGTTTTCCAATTGCCACACTGCGTATTTTGACCAACCTTAACAGTAGTAGCACAGTGCAGTTTGCTGGAGTTAGCAGATAAATTTTTTTTTAATGTTAAAAATGGCTTCCTTTGGCTATGTGACCAACATCCAGATGAACACCAATATTTTAAATGTTCACTGGCAAGAGCCAGGGAACATTTAAGATCTTCATTAGTATACAGTGAACTTCAGATCATAAACACAAATCATATTCTCAAATTTGTCAAAAGTAAAAGTCATGGTATTATTGAGTGATCTGAGCCACCATGGATTTTTCTCCCTTGACCTGGCCCTACCTTCTCAGAAATTCATTCAGATACCATGTTACATCACCTTGTTGAAACATCATATTGTTTACATCCAATTGGGGAACAAGAAAGTTCTGAAGTACACATGGATCTTTACTGATAGTCTTGGCAAAAAGAATTGACTATCAACCTCTGTTTCTGCTTATAGCACAGAAAACATTAATTTTGGGTAGTAATAGTAATATTATTTGCCATATAGTGCAAGGAAGCCACAGGCTTTTGCTGCACTGGCAAAAAAAACAAAAAAACAAACAAAAACCCACCAAGTAGATAAAAAAAAATACAAATTATGTGCTTCTCTCCTCATACAGGTAACTATCCAGTTGACCGTTAAATTTATTCAAACTGTCAGAGGGCAACTTGTCCCAGCGATCGATGACTTTCTGGCTAAAAGAAAACTTCCTACAATCTAATCTAAACTTGAACCCCTGTAATTTGAATTTATGGTCCCCAGTTCTGGAATTCTTTATAACCGTGAAAATTTCACCTTTATTATTTTACTAATCCCTCTAAGAGCCTTATTAACTTCAATCAGGTCTTCGGAGGTGAGGAGAGTTTCACAGATGCTAATTAATTTGTGGATTTTATGAGACCCACATGGTAGATTATGGTGATTCACTTTACATGACAGATGAAAGGTAGCCCTATCATGGAAAACAGTTTTTTTTTTTTTTTTTTCCAAAAATGAATTGCCTTCAACATGTAGTTCAAAATTCCAGCCCAAAATATGCCTGAAAAGATCAACCAAGTTTTAAAGTGCACTCTCATTCAACATGCAGTAACTGTAAAGACAGTCTCTTACATAACGTCCTCCATATTGCCATGTAAGAAACATCACTCAACTGCTTTCTTGCCTGCTGTATTGAGTTATGCAGATTATGGAGATGCATAATTTGCATAACAAGTTCCAGCTGTGAATTACAAACTCCAAAAAAGTTGGCATTTTGCTATTTTATTTACTTAATTGTCATATTTAAATTGTACTTTATAAGTAGCTTTATAATTCTAGTTAGGCTCATTATTTTTATTTTTAATATAGATAGAGTTTTTGTAGGTTACTACTTAATATACACAATGGTTTTCTGTATATTAAGTAGTAACCTACTTAATATACACACATCTTGCAGCCATTGTTTTTGTATATAGTGAGTGGTAGGGATTTCAAATTTTGAATTGTGGTAAATAGGTAGCTCTAACGTATAACTAGATAGCATAATACATATCACTGCATTTAGGAATCTATTAGATAGTGTAATATTGATAATTAAATTTATTAATTTTCATTGTTAATTTCAATATCATGCCCCAGACTAGAGCAGCAAAGCAATGGGCACAAAGTAGCAGGAGTGCTATCACTTGGGGGGAGAACCGAGGGGGGAGATTCTCCAATGCATCATAGCCTAAAAAATGTGCAACTTGTGAAAAGTTTTCAGAACTCTCTGGAAAAGGACATGATCTAGCCAAGGAGGATGTCTTTGTGTGTGTGTGTGTGTGTGTGTGTGTGTGTGTGTGTGTGTGTGTGTGTGTGTGCTAGGTGCAGAGAGTGTCAAGAAATTAAGTGCCAACTGAGTGTTCTAATGGGTGATTATGAGAGTTTGAAGAGTCAGGTCGATGCCATTGAAGGTATTAAAATGGAGGACCCATCAAGCTTTCAGCTGCCCGACCAATGCCAGAGCTCACACTTGTGCATCAGGCAAAACAGTGGCAATCTCCAAGGCAGAATGTGCTGGTCCCACAGGAGTTAGTTTTTGTTGGTGATTCTATTGTCAGGGAGATGGGTAATATATTGTGTAAAAAGGATAGGTGGAATAGGACTAGGGTATGTCTGCCAGGGGCAAAAGTTGATGATGTTGTAGAACAGATGTCATCTTTTAAGGGCACAAAGGGTGATATCATTGTATATGTTAGCATTAATGACGTTAAGAGTAGGATATCTAGGATTGAGAGTGGTAATCAATGGACACTGCTCATCGTGGACTGATGTTATTAGTGGAGTCCCTCAGGGCTCAGTGTTGGGTCCATTATTGTTTTCTGTATTTATAAATGATATTGATGATGGTATATCGGGATTAATGTCCAAGTTTGCAGACGATACAAAGGTTGGCAGGGTTGTCAAGGACACTACTGACACTATGCTGCTGCAACAGGATCTGGAAAGGTTGAGCAGATGGGCTGAGAGGTGGCAAATGAAGTTTAACATTGACAAATGTAAAGTACTACACATGGGAAACAGCAACCCCAGAGCAACGTATCAACTCTGTGGTACAACACTGACAGTGGTAGAGAATGAAAGGGACTTGGGGGTGGTTGTGCAGGCAGATATGAAGTTCTCTGAGCAGTGCAGACGGGCTGCAAGAGTAGCTCATGGAGTATTGTCAATGATATACAGGAATTTTTCCAGCAGGGATAAGGAGGTGATTATTCCATTGTATAAGGCGATGGTCAGGCCACACCTAGAGTACTGTATACAGGTCTGGAGGCCTCATTTCAAGAAGGATGTAGAGCTGCTGGAACGAGTACAGAGAAGGGCAACAAGATTAGTGAATGGAACAAAGGGGTGCTCTTACGAAGAACGGCTTAAGTTTTGCAAATTACAGTGTCTGGAGACTAGGCACCAGCGAGGTTATCTGATAGAGGTGTATAAAGCCTTGAATGGTTTAAGCATGCTCAATGCTGATGGGATTCTTCCTCTAGCTCAGAATAATCACCTGAGAGGGCATAAATTCAAATTGAGGAAAGACAGATGTAGGATAGACGTGCGGAAATTTGCCTTTAGCCAGCGGGTGGTTGGTTGGTGGAACAGACTTCCATCCCTTGTGGTGGAGGTTGATAGCCTAAATAAGTTTAAGGCTCAGCTGGACAGGTATTTTGAACGAACGGAGGGGTGAAGTGGAAGTGGTTTTTTTTTTTTTTTTGGCTGATGCTGCATAAGCTTGCTTTCTTGCATCAAATGCCTTTACTAATGCTAATGCTAAAAATCTGCAAATGCCTCTACTAATGCCTCTACTAATGCTAATGCCTCTACTAATGCTAAAAATCTGCAAATTTGCTTAACAAGTACAGGTCAATGCTGAAAAAAGTTGAGTTAGAGTTAAATTTGAAAGTGTCTGCAATTCTGCCCAGACACAATAGGAGGGAGTATATGATGAGAGCCTCGTCAATGAATTTAACTCTGGAGGGATTGTGCAAGGCTCATGGGGTAGAATTTTTCTCAGCATGGTCTGTGCTTGTTAACAGGAGAGACTACTTCTACACTTAGAAGGGGAGCAAGAGTGTTTGTTGAATCTATCGAGATAGCATCAGGTGGGTTGGAAAACTGCTAGCTTGGGAGGATTCACAGACAAAAAAGGTTAATAGTACCCACAGGCAGAAGCGAAAGTGAATGAAAGCATAAGCACTGGGAAAACAAAAATCAGAGTAGGAGTGTGTTATAGGCCTAATGAGTACAGCAAACAATTGTACAGAGAAACAGAATGTGCCAGTAAATCAGATTGTGTTATAATGGGGGATTTTAACTTCACAGATATTGAGTGGAGCTTGTGGGATGGTCACTAGCAATTTTGTGGATTTATTGGGTCATTGTTTTTTGCAGCAGCAAGCAGCATAATCAAGAGGCAACCAGAGAGTGCAATACTCTTGATCTGGTTATCAGCAGTGATTATTTGTGCATTAAGAATTTGCAGATAAAGGAACCACTAAGTGGCAGTGATCACAGTGTCCTGGTGTGGGATTTACTTAAAGATATAATTACCATTAAGGGTAAAGGGAAAGATTTTTGCTTCCGTAAAGGTGACTACAATGGTCTCAGACAGTTTTTAAATTCTGTACAGTTGGACCAACTGATGATGTTACCAACAGCAAATTCTAAGTGGGAAGCATTTAAGGAACTAATGTTGGAAATATTGTTCAAGGTTTAGGCCTAAATGGATGTCAGATGAACAGAGAAGAAAAACGTATGGGATGCATATAAATTATCAGGTGACACAGAAGCCTATGGCAGATATAAGCTAGTCTATAATCAAGTCACAAAGGAGATTAGTCAAGCGAAGGCAGATTATGAGAAATCTTTGGCAAAAGATGCTAAGAAAAACAGCAAGGACTTCTTTACTTATATAAACTCTAGAAGGGAGGAAATGAATCAGATTGGTCCACTTAATATCGATGGTTCAAACAAACAGTAAACCCTCGATTTAATGGACTAATAGGAAATAAGGGGTGTCCTTTAATGCCGAAAGTCCGTTAAATCTAATGTAAAAAAAAAAAAAAAAGCTTTAATACAATATACAGTACTGTACAATATAAAATTATGTTGCAATTTGGCCTTTGATTTATGGATATCAGAATCAGTTTGTTTTTTTCTGTTGTAAATTTCACAAACATGGGCTACTGAGATACCTTGTTCTAATTTTTCAATTAGCTCTAATTTCTGTGCCACATTTAAGTTCACACACTTTCTTTTAACTCCTCTATCACTTTTTCCCATTTTAAATTGTAAGGATTGCAAAATTATTTAATAAATAGTCACAATTAGGCGCCTCCATAGCCAGGTGGGCAGGAGCAGCACTGTGTAGCACATGCTTCTTGATTAGACCGGGGTTCGAGCCCGTGACCACCAAATACGGAGGATGTGGAAAGGTCAGGGAATTACCTGACCTTTCCACATCCTCCGTGGAAAATATGGCCTTAACTGCTAATGCTCCTAAAAACTAAATAACAACAACAAGAAGTCACAATTAAGAAATCACAGAAACACTGTGTATACAACCTGATTGCACGATAGCTTGAGGCAGACTGAGACCGAAACAGACAAGTCAGTAGTCTGCAGTTTAGTGTCCTGAGTCACATTCAGCTTGCAAGTCACTGCCTGCTCTTATCTGTTATCTCTAATCTGGGAAAAGAGCTATTTGACACGTTTTCAAAAAGAATAAAACACAATTTCCTGACTACAATTTCCTCAATTTGATTATAAAAATAAAAGTAGGTAATTATCAAAACAATAATGGAAATAGGTAATTATTAATTTTTAATTAATAGTAACACTGAAGTTTTGTATAACCTAAAAAAAATAATATGGTCGAGATTAATATGTACATTACTATATCATTATATGTCCAGTCCGTTAAATCTGAAATCCGTTATATCGGGGTCAGTTAAATGGAGGGTTCACTGTACTACTGTACAACTGATAATCTGAATGAGTATTTTGCATCTACATTCACACATGAGGAGTTATTAAAGGAGGAAAATGCTGGATGTTTATCCGGCAAACTGTAACAGGGTGATTAATTATTTTGTAATAACTGAGAGCAAAGTTGAGGAGAACTTGTTGAAGTTAAACATAAGAAAGCCCTGGGGACTCACATCTGTTGAGTATGGGCTTGGCACACCCAGGGTCCTGAGCTGGATATCATCATTCTTCTCTTTCTTGGTGATTGCCTTCTACTTTTTTTGTCTCTCTCTCTCTCTCTCTCTCTCTCCCTCCCTCAGGGTTACTCGGGAACTTTTTTTTTTCCTGGTGCAGCATAAGCCTCAGGCTTTCTTGCATCATATGGATATTAATAATAATAATAATAATAAGCCACCTGAGGTGGATAGGATCTGTATATAGTTATATTAAAGGAGGCAGCAAAGGAACTAAGCAAACACTTAGCCATAATTATGAGCTCATCCTTGGACTCAGGAGAAGTGGCCACGGACTGGAGATGTGCAAATGTATCTCCATTTCACAAAAAGGGGATCAAAGGGTGACAACGAGTAATTACAGACCATTCAGTTTAACTTCCATTCTGGGGAAAATAATGGAGTCACTGGTTAAAGATGCATTGTGGGATCATCTAGACAAGACTGCAGTAATAATTCAGACACAACGTGGGTTTGTTAAGGGAAAGTCTTGTCTGACAAATTTGATTGGATACTATGATGTTGTTACAAAGGAACTGAAGGAAAAAAAAATAATTTTGATATAATATACTTGGATTTCAGGAAAGCTTTTGACACTGTTGCGCATGGAAGACTACTGTACAAATTGGAGCAGAATGGTATTAAGGGTAAGTTGCTACAATGGATAAAAGGATGGTTGAGTGGGAGAAGACAGAAAGTGGTAATCAATGGGTGTTACTCTTCGTGGACTTATGTTATTAGTGGAGTTCCACAGGGTTCGGTGTTGAGTGCACTGTTGTTTTGTATATTTATCAATGATATATCAAGCTTAGTGTCGAAGTTTGCAGTCTGCAAAGGTTGGCAGGGTTGTTAATGACAGTAATGGCAGTGTGCTACTGCAACAGGATCTAGAAAATTTGGGCAGATGGGCTGAGAAGTGGCAGCTGAAGTTAAACATTGACAAACGCAAAGTACTGCATATGGGTAGAAATAACCACAGAGAAACGTACCAACTGTGTGGTAGAGTGGTAGAAAATGAAAAAAAGATCTGGGAGCAATTGTGCAGTCAGATATGAAGTTTTCTGAGCAATGCAGACAGGTTTCCAGAGCAGGTCATAGGGTATTGTCAATGATATACAAGAATTTTGCTAGTAGGGAAAAGGTGATTCTCTCTTTGTATAAGGCAATGGTTAGGCCATGCCTTCAGTATTGTATAGGTCTGGTATCATTTTAGGAAGGATGTTGAGTTGCTTGAGTGTGTACAGAGAAGGGCAGTAAGATTGGTGAGGGGAACGGAGGGGTCCTCTTACCAAGGAAGGCTCAAGTTCTGCAAATTGCAGTGGCTTGAGCATGCTGAATTCTGATGGGATCCTCCACCTTCTCAGACTTTAACAGGCCACCATATTTAGATGAGTAATATGCCTACAATTATATTGGTGGAGAAGGATGTAGATCTTGGTGCTACCCTGTGACGGAAATATACAGGGTGATTCACTACCAGTGCGACAAACTTGCAGGAGGTGTAGGGGGCACAAAGACGAATCGGAATCACATAGCATTGCAGAGTCTGAAATGCCTTTGTCATGCGGTAAAGGACGTTGAATGGGAGGTCGCATGAACAGTGATTCCGCTGGAAGTCAGCATTTGCGAACTGGTTCCTGAGGCAGTAGGATGGATGAATATTCAAACGTTGAACTGGCTGTCATGCACCTTTGCATATGGAGCTGCGGACTGTAATGGGCGCGCCGCTTTGCGCTTGTACAAGGAACGTTTCCCGCACAGGCATGCTCCTCATCATACGATTTTCACATGTGTGCACAGAAGGTTACGTGAGACTGATTGTTTCACTAGAAGTACCATGAATCGAGAGCGAACGACGAGGGCGCCACTCAATGACGAGAATGTCCTACATATTGCAGAAGGCAATCCGGGTACGAGTACTCGAGCGATAGGCCAACGATTGGGTATTTCCCAATCCACTGTATGGAGGATACTGTCAACAAACCAAATGAGTTCATACCCTCTGCAACGTGTCCAATCATTGGAGCCTGCGGATTATCCACTCTGGAGGACTTTTGCTACTTGGTTTCTTCACCAGAAACGGTTCGCAAATGCTGACTTCCAGCGGGATCGCTGTTCACGCGACCTCCCGTTCAACGTCCTCTACTGCATGATGAAGGCATTTCGGACCCTGCAATGCTATGTGATTCCAATTCGTCTTTGTGCCCCCTACACCTCCTGCAAGTTTGTCGCACTGGTAGTGAATCACCCTGTGTATATATATATATATATATATGTATGTATATAAACTAAACTAACCGACTAACTCCACCTTCTCAGATTACGATCCTGGGGGGGGCATAAATTCAAATTGATGAAAGACAGTTGTAGAATAGATGTGCGGAAATTTGCTTTTAGCCAGCGGATGGTTAATTGCTGGAAGAAACTTCCATTTGTCGTAGTTGAAGTTGATAGCTTAAATAAATCCAAACAGCAACTGGACAAACTTTTAGAGGGAATGAATGTGTGAAATTTTTATTTTGGCTGACGCTACATAAGCTCATATGCTTGCTTTCTTGCATCACATGCCTCCATTACTACTACTACTACATCACATGAACTCATTTCACAGCTCCATCACTTGGCCGTCCAGAAAACAGCAGTTGAATGAATATACAAGGAAGATTAAAAGTTGGTTCTGTGAGTTTGAAGTTGGACAGTAAATGGATGTTGGCTGGAGGCCGCACGTGTTCAGACTGTTTTGAAAGAGAGCGGGAATTATAGGAGCCAATTCCAAAGAACAATGCCCATGAAAGTATCTGTAGAAAAGGCATGTAGCAGAAACAGTATGTCTATGAGACAGTGAGTGGAGAGACTCTGTTAGAGATGAGCAATTAATTAACCTAACTGCCCTCTTCTGAATGGAATCAAGAAGCCTGAGAGAGGTGGTGGGGGCACCACCCCAGGTGGGGGAACAATATTCCATGGTAGGGTGGATTTGCGATTTGTACAGAGTGAACAGCTGTTTGGAAGAAAAGTAACGCCGAGAGCGAAAGAAATGCAGAGGAAGCAATATTTGTAATGTGCTTGTGCCAAGAGAGATTAGAAGTCAGGGTAATCCCCAAAAGAGATATATCATTTTGCCTAGAAATCGGAGTGTCACCAAAGGTAAGCATAGGAGCAGAAGAATCCTTTTTTGCGAGATATAAGACAAGACTGAGTTTTAGAAGGATTGAAATCAACTAAGTTGTCTTTGCCCCACTGGAGAATTACCTGGAGATAGGCATTTAAGGAATTGGTAGCAGATTTTCAAGAAGTTGAAGCTGATAGAGCAGGGCAAGGTTTCTCAAAATGGAAAGTGGAATGCAATGTGCTATCATCGGCAAAACTATGGATAGAATTTCCAGTCAATGGGAGAAGGTCATTAATATACAAGAGGAAAAGAGTGGGGGAAAGAACCGAATTCATATATTACTATATAGTAATATATGAATAATATAAACTGCTATAAAAAATTGGGAACAAATTGGGGCTTCTGTTATCCAAGATTTCTGTTATCCATGGCAGGCTTGGTCTCATTCACCATCGTAATTGAGGTCCTGCTATATATTCAGACTGCTCTTTAAACTATGCTTGCACGGTGTTTTCTCTCTGCAAAGTGACATCATCCTGGAATGGCTCATTATTATTTAGGTACAACGTTGGTTAGCACTGCAGGAAGAATCTGGTTCACAACAATACCTAAGTTTATTGAAGGATTCGCAGAGTTCATACCTCACTGCTCAAATGATCACTTTGTAAACACTTGCTATCTCCAAGAACATCTGAGAAATACAAAAGAAACCTGAATATTTTATTATTGTAATTTTATTTCGCTTTAATTTTGAGAGGTTCCATACTTGCACAGTCTAAGAATATGATTTTGGTTATTTTGCATATTTCTCAACCATACACATGTATATATCTATTGATATCAATCAATATATACTCATATTGTGTATTGCAGGTTGGTCAAAAGCCAGCATTAGAAGCCAAGGCTAAACCTGCATGGGGATCATCAAGTGGAAGAGTAATCACAATCAGAACTAACAGGCGGATGATTACTATCACTCAGCCATGTCATCAGGGAATTTTGCACCCAGTAGAAATTTCTGTTCCATTATCATCAACTCAGACTGTTACAGATTTAGACAGTGGCAGCTTTGAAAATGAGTACTCAGTAAGTGAATATAAGTACTGCTATTTTGTTTTTTATATATATGTGTGTGTGTGTGTGTGTGTGTGTGTGTGTGTGTGTGTGTGTGTGTGTGTGTGTGTGTGTGTGTGTGTGTGTGTGTGTGTGTGTGTGTGTGTGTGAACAAGTTAGTGCAAAGTGCCATTTTAGTTCATAGTAAATCACCTAAATAGGTGAAATGGCAGCATTTTTGTTACATCTTGTACATTGAACGCCTGCACAAGTTGCCTATTGTTGCACTACTTCAAATAGGCAATGCTTCTCCAGTAGAGAAGGCTAATGTTACTTATTCTCAGCAGATACTAGAATAAGTAATATTGGTCTTCTCTAATGGGGATGCATTGCTTATTCAAGGTAGTGCAATAATAGGCAACTCATTGTGAAGGTATTCACAGCATGAGATGTAACAAAAACAGTGCCATTTCACTTAAATCAGTGATTTCTTATGAACTGAAATGATGCTTTGCACTAACTTGTTCATCTAGTAAATATATATATAGAATTTTTTTTTTTTTTTTTTTTTTTCAGATTAAAGAGCGAAACTTGGAAAGGTGGACAATTTGACAACTTAAGTTAATATATTTTCTAAAGTAATGATTTTTTTTTTTTTTTTTGCCATATTAAAGAGTGAAATTTATATCATGGAGAGGTAGATAATTCGACAGTATTCTCAAATTAAGGAAATATATTTAAAAACAATTGACACATTGGTGTGTCAAGATTTCAAGAAAGGGAATGGTCAGTGACAGACAATGAATAGGAAGAAGGTCTGCAAGAATAGAAGATAATATTGAGCTTGTGTGCCAAGTTCTTGAGCAGAACTTGTCTGCAAAAATTGATCAAAAGATATTCCATAACTTCATATTCTTTTCTGGTTAGAATATAGATATTTCAATTCTGGAATTAAAATGAGGCAAATTATGAAGAAAGATCTGAAATATATATGAAGATCTGAAGAAAGATCCCTGTGAAGTACAGCTTACCCAAGAAATCTACCACAATGGCAATGTTACTTGGTTGTTATTTTCATAAGTCAAATATCAAAATTGATAGCAATTCAACGAAGCCTATTTTCATTTAAATGTTATTGTGAACAAACATAATTGTCAATTGTGGGCACAGAAAATGTACAAAACGTTCAACAGAGAAAAATGCACTCCAACATATGACTATGTGGCCTGGAACTATGCAGAACAGACTAACTAGGTCATAGTTGTAGCAATAATAGTGAGTGGTAAAAGATACTGGTACATGATAGAAATATTTCTTAAATCAGAATTGGAGGACATTGATCTACTGAAGTTGTAGTTTTAAACATGAATCCCCTTGCCTATGAGCACAGCAAGAACTACAATTAACATGTTGAGAGAAATGTTTCCCAAAAGATTAGTTTATTGTAATGAAGGCATGATTTGACAGCACATTAGCATTAGTAGAGGCATATGATGCAAGAAAGCAAGCTTATTCAGCATCAGCCAAAAAAAAAAAAAAAAAAAACCAACCACTACTCCCATTTCACCCCTCCGTTCGTTCGAAATACCTGTCCAGCTGAGCCCTAAATTTGTTTAGGCTATCAACTTCAACAACAAGCGATGGGAGTCTATTCCACAAACCAACTGCCCGCTGGCTAAAGGCAAATTTCCGCACATCTATCCGACATCCGTCCTTCCTCAATTTGAATTTATGCCCTCTCAGGTGATTATTCTGAGCAAGAGGAAGAATTCCATCAGCATTGAGCATGCTCAAGCCATTCAGATCACCTCGCCGATGCCTAGTCTCTAGGCTCTGTAATTTGCAAAACTTAAGCCTTTCTTCATAAGAGCAACCCTTTGTTCCATTCACTAATCTTGTTGCCCTTCTCTGTACTCGTTCCAGCAGCTCTACATCCTTCTTGAAATGAGGCCTCCAGACCTGTATACAGTACTCAAGGTGTGGCCTGACCAATGCCTTATACAAGGGAATAATCACATCCCTGTCCCTGCTAGAAAAATTCCTGTATATCATTGACAAGACACCATGAGCTACTCTTGCAGCTCGTCTGCACTGCTCAGAGAACTTCATATCTGCCTGCACAATTACCCCCAGGTCCTTTTCATTCTCTACCACTGTCAGCGTAGTACCACAGAGTTGATACGTTGATCTGGGGTTACTGTTTCCCATATGTAGTACTTTACATTTGTCAATGTTAAACTTCATTTGCCACCTCACAGCCCAAGTGCTCAACCTTTCCAGATCCTGTTGCAGCAGCATAGTATCAGTAGTGTCCTTAACAACCCTGCCAACCTTGGTATCGTCTGCAAACTTGGACATTAAGCCTGATACACCATCATCAATATCATTTATAAATACAGAAAACAACAATGGACCCAACACTGAACCCTGAGGAACTCCACTAATAACATTAGTCCACGTTGAGCAGTGTCCATTGATTACCACTCTCTGTCTTCTGCCACTCAACCATCCCTTTATCCATAGCAGCAATTTGCCTCCAATGCCACACTTCTCCAATTTGTGCAGCAGTCTTCCATGCGCAACAGTATCAAAAGCCTTTCTAAGATCCAAATATATAATATCAAAGTTATTCCCTGCATCCAGTTCTTTTGTGACTACATCATAGTATCCAATCAAATTGGTCAGACAAGACCTGCCCTTAACAAAACCATGCTGTGTCTGAGCTATAACTGAATTCTTGTCCAGATTAGTAGAGGCATTTGATGCAAGAAAGCAAGCTTATGCAGCATCAGCCAAAAAAAAAAAAAAAAAAAACCCCTTCCACTTCACCCCTCTGTTCGTTCAAAATACCTGTCCAGCTGAGCCTTAAACTTATTTAGGCTATCAACCTCCACCACAAGGGATGGCAGTCTGTTCCACCAACCAACCACCCGCTGGCTAAAGGCAAATTTCCGCACGTCTATCCTACATCTGTCTTTCCTCAATTTGAATTTATGCCCTCTCAGGTGATTTTTCTGAGCTAGAGGAAGAATCCCATCAGCATTGAGCATGCTTAAACCATTCAAGGCTTTATACACCTCTATCAGATCACCTCGCTGGTGCCTAGTCTCCAGACACTGTAATTTGCAAAACTTAAGCCTTTCTTCGTAAGAGCACCCCTTTGTTCCATTCACTAATCTTGTTGCCCTTCTCTGTACTCGTTCCAGCAGCTCTACATCCTTCTTGAAATGAGGCCTCCAGACTGTATACAGTACTCTAGGTGTGGCCTGACCATTGCCTTATACAATGGAATAATCACCTCCTTATCCCTGCTGGAAAAATTCCTGTATATCATTGACAATACTCCTTGAGCTACTCTTGCAGCCCGTCTGCACTGCTCAGAGAACTTCATATCTGCCTGCACAATCACCCCCAAGTCCCTTTCATTCTCTACCACTGTCAGTGTAGTACCACAGAGTTGATACGTTGCTCTGGGGTTGCTTTTTCCCATGTGTAGTACTTTACATTTGTCAATGTTAAACTTCATTTGCCACCTCTCAGCCCATCTGCTCAACCTTTCCAGATCCTGTTGCAGCAGCATAGTGTCAGATGATCCTGCAGTGCTTCTTTAACCAGTGCCTCCATTAATTTTCCTGGAACCGAAGTTAAACTAACAGGTCTATAATTACTTGTGTCAGCCTTTGATCCTCCTTTGTGAATTGGGGTTACATTTGCACATCTCCAGTCCATGGGTACCTCCCCTGAGTCCAAAGAAGCTCTCATAATTATGGCTAGGGGTTTACTTACTTCCTTTGCTGCCTCGTTTAATATAACTGGATAGATCCCATCCACCCCGGGTGCCTTTTTTTATGTTTATCCTCAACAATTTCTCCTCCACTTTCCTTTCAGTTATTAGAAAATAATCTAGCTCACTGCCAATGTTTACTTCACCTACGACATTCCCCTTCCTGAATAACTCCTCATGTGTGAATCTAGATGCAAAATACTCGTTTAGATTGTTAGCCACCTGAGCTGGATCCTCAACTGTTGAACTATCAACATCCAGTGGACCAATCTGATTCATCCCTTTCCTTCTTGAGTTTAAATAGGTAAAGAACTCTTTTCTGTTTTTCTTTGCATCCTTTGCCAAGGATTTCTTATAATCTGCCTTTGCCTGCCTAATCTCCTTTGTGACTTGGTTACAGACCAACTTATATCTATCATAGGCTTCCATGTCACCCATTAATTTGTATGTATCCCATGCATTTTTCTTCTCTGCCATATGTCTCATTAGTTCATCTGACAACCATTTAGGCCTGAACCTTGAACAATATTTCTTGGTTGGTATGTAAAGCCTGGTAGCTTCCAAGATTAGTTCCTTGAATGCTTCCCATTTTGAATTTGCTGTTGGTAACATCATCAGTTGGTCCCACTGTATAGAATTTAAATACTGTCTCAGACCATCATAGTCGCCTTTACGAAAGCAAAAACCCTTCCCTTTACCTCTGATGGTAGTTACCTCCTTGAGTAAATCCCACTTCAGCACACTGTGATCACTGCCACCCAGTGGTTCCTTTATCTGCAGATTCCTAATGCATGAAGAATCACTACTGATAATCAGATCAAGAGTATTACTCCCTCTAGTTGCCTCCCGAACATGCTGGTGTAGAAAACAATCATCCAATAAATCCACAAAAGCCTTGCTAGTGTGTGAGTGACCAACCCACAAATTCCAGTCAATATCTGGGAAATTAAAATCCCCCATTATAAGACTCTCTGATTTACTGGCCCATTCTATTTCCCTGTACAGTATCTTATTATACTCATCAGAGTCATTAGGCCTATAGCACACTCCTACTCTCAATTTTGATTTACCTATGCTTATGTCACACCAAACTGACTCGACACTGCCCTGTCCATCAATGTCGACTGGCTTCACTTCCTTGGATTTTATGTGTTTTTTAACTAATAGCATAACCCCTCCTCCCCTCCTGTCCTGTCTATCCTTTCTATACACATTGTACTACCCAAATTCCAGTTCTGCATTCCTTATATCTGTGTGACACCACGTCTCTGATATCCCAACAATATCTGCCTTTGATGTTTTGAGCAATACCTCAAATTCATCAAATTTATTTACGAAACTTCTAGCATAGGTGTACACGCAAGTATACATGCACCTGTTTCTATTCTTAGCTACCCTAACACAACCCATGTGTTTACTTGTACCGCAATGACTTCCAGCAGTCTCTGAAATATCCTGCATCTTGTTTTTCAGGCTTCTGCTCATTCCAATAGAAGCAGTGCAAGAATCTCTTTCACCTCTGCCAGTGGCTACTGTTAATCCATTAGTCTTTGTCTCCCCCCAAGCTAGCAGTTTTCCGACCCACCTAACACTGCCTCGATAGCATCAGCAAATATTCTTGCACCCTTTCTATTTAAGTGTATCCCATCCCTGTAGAAGCAGTCTCTCCTGTTAACAAGTACATTCCAGTCTGAGAAAAATTCTACCTCTTGAGCCTTGCACAATCTTTCCAGTGCCGAATTGATCGACAAGGCGCTCATCATATACTCCCTCCTATCGTGTCTGGGCAGAATTGCAGACACTTTCAAATTCAACCCTACTTCACGGTTTTTTCAACAGTGACCTGTACTTGTTAAGTAATTCCGCTGGTCTCCTACTCTTAATATCATTAGTGCCAACGTGTACAACTATATCACCTTTTGTGCCCTTAAAAGATGATATCTGCTCTACAACGTCATCAACCTTTGCCCCTGGCAGACATACCCTGGTCCTGTTCCACCTATCCTTTTTACAAAGCATGTTCCCCGTTTCCCTGACAATAGAGTCACCAACAACTACTAGTTCCTGTGGGACCAGCGCATTCTGCCTTGGGGCTGCCTCTGTGTTGCAAGATGACCAAGTGCAAGCTCTGGCGTTGATGTGGGCAGCTGAGAGCTTGATGGGCCCCTCAATTTATTTCCTTCGAGGGCATCCACCCTGTACTTCAAGGTCTCATATAGGCCCATAACAATGCCGAGTTGTCGCCTAATTTTCTTGCACTCCTTGCATCGTGCACACACAAAGACATCCCCCATGGCAGTATCATGTCCCGTACCCGATTGCTCCGCAAACATCAAGCAAACAGTGCATCTTAAAAGGCTGTGATTCAGAGGGCAACTGCCCCCCTCAGTTCTGAGTCACAGCACTTCCATTAGCTTGAGCCTTTTGCTTTGCTGCTCTGGTCAGAGTCATGATTTCGATTTAAATGTCAATAAAATTACAATTTCAGAACAAAATTAAAACCTTAAACTTGTATCTTAACACAGTTATAACGCTATATTTATTTTTCAGTATCGAGTGTTATCTATGAGTTCCCTTTATATAACTTCTGTATCAAGTATGTATTAATTATTTGTTACGTTTGTACTCTAAGTCGTTATATATATATAGTTAAAAGTACAATTTAATTGACAATGAAGTTTAACAAGATTAATAGATCTACTGATTAATTGACAATATTATATTATGCACTATACTATACAAAGCTAATGCTATCGAATTCCGGATATGCTGTATCGCGTTTCAGTAACAAGTGTTATCTACGAAATCCCTTTATATAACTTCCGTATCAAGTTATGTATTAATTATTTATTTTTACTAATTATTTATGTTCCGTAACCTAAGTGGTTATATGTATAGTTAAATGTACAATTTAATTGCCAATGAAGTTCGACAAGATTAATAGATTTTACTGATTAATTTTCACGTAACAATGGCGGCTGTTTATGAACGGTAAACATGTGGATTTGATACCCTTTCCGATACTACGTAATACCTACAAATCTCTATCTAAGTTACTTTAACTTTAAGTACCGTAAATAGGAATATAAAGCCACTCTAGAAATAAGTTAATATGTCAATTTAAACTAATAAAGCAGAAAATAAATCAGAAAAAACTTCTCTGTTCCAAGAGCGGCAGAAAGGCACGTCCGCACAGGAAACTCTCGTCCTCAAAAAAACCCACGTCTTTTTCTTGCGAAGATACTTAAAGGAGAGGTATATCATTCAAAATCACAAACACATAATGAACTCAGATGTAACACAAGGGCCGAAATCAATGCCATGATGCATAAAAGATTAACTGCTGTTATGAAAAATGATATTTTAAAAATGACTACCTACAGCATTTGAAGGTAGTCATTTGCGAAGAATTATTTTTTACGTTTAAAATTTAAATATATTATACATTATCAAAACTGTTCATTTTTGCCTTAAGTTTTACATCTAAAAAGATAAATATTCATTCAAAAAGTCCCAACCTGGAATTAAATTTATGCTTTTAGCTAGAATTTGAGTTAATTTTTAAATGTGAAATTAAGTAATTGATGCATAAATGATGCACAGTTAATAACTGACATTGTAAATCAGGATGTATAAGCATGATGACATTTTTTTCCCCTTCTTTCTTTCTTTATTTTTTGATAACTGTAAAAAATGAATGAAGTAATATAAATGAGAGAGAAATAAAAAATCATGTCACCAGGAAGGAATTTGCTGATTAATAAAATAAGCATTGAATATTAAACTGGAACTTTATTTTTGGCTGATTTATTTTATTTTTGAATCACAAATATCAAAGACAACCACAGAATCTGGCATACCTCCAAGTAAAGGAAAATGACTGCTTTGCATATGTGTTGCAGAAATATACTAAATGTGTAACATAGTTCTAGGATTACTCTTAATATTTATAACAATTTATCAAAAGCATTTGCTTTAAAATTAAATGATCACAAGGCAGTACTTTAAATCTTACCTGGTAGTACACCAGGTTAGGTAACTCATTTAATAAATTTGTATTTTAATTTAAATTAAAATTTGTAAATTCAAGATTATGCTGATATTATGAAAATAAACTTTTTTTTCTTATTATTTCAGAAATAAAATCCCTACACTCATTTTGGTATACTTTATATATAAACATAGTTTAGTCAGTCTACCTGTTTCATCTTTTAGGTTGCAACTGGTTTGTTTTCAGAAACATGAATTGATATTCTGTAACTGTAAAGAGTGTATTTAAATATGGTTACATAAAAAAATTTGCTTTATTGATTGATGAATATTTTTCTCCCATAGCACTTACGGCAAATGATATATTATAAAGCCTCGACTGGACAAGAGAACATTCTTCCTGAACTGTCTACTCTTGATAATCCATCATATGGAGCATATGCTTTACATGTTACACTGAAGGTAAAAAAAATATAATAATAATAAAAAAACATATCATCTGTAATTTTCAGTTACATATAATTCTTGAATATTATTATATATTTTTTTGTAGTTTAATATATATGAAATTTGCTTGTTGATCGGAATATTTTGCCATGATCCTGGATGACGCATTTACTTATTTATACTGCACAGAATATATATATTATGATAGTATTATACTATTTATGGAAAGCAGTTGAGATCAGGGGTGTAGATGTGTCTATAAAGTTATTATCATTTTTAAAAATATATAAATTTAGATTATCATGGTATGATGAAAATTAAAATATTACTGTATATTTTTATATACATATATAAATTATGTAATAATTTTGAAAATAATGTTTAGTTCAGTAGTCATTTGCCAAATGTAAATGAGTGAACAATGCCTAAAATTCTGTTCTTTAACTATAAATGTAGTGAACTATACCAGTGGTTCCTAACCGGTGTGCTGTGACCCTTTTCAAGTATGCCGTGAGATTAAGAAAAACCTTCATTGAGTTTGATGGTAATCACTATGTCGGTGTGTCATTAATATTTGTCTTTTAACTTAGTGTGACTTGAGTGACAAAAGATTGGGAACCACTGATCTATACTATGGTTAAGTTTATCTTGAATGACTGCCAATGTTGCTTTGGTGATTTCTTTTAAATATAAATTTTGATTTGAGTTGTGATTGATCAACTTGAAAGAAATACGTTTCACTTGCATTTTATTATACAGGGTGTCCGTAAATAATGTTTCCAATTTTGATATTTTTTTATTCAGAATTCAAGCTACACTCATGAAACACATACTAGCTGATAGATCAATTCCATAAGTTTTATGAAGGTACATAAAGTCGTTGGGTAAAGTTCAGTGTGGGCATCATGAGTAACACGAGCGATATCACAGTGATATTCAATCTCCTGCCACACACTGCACTTCATTTCACGATCAATTTTACAAAAGACCTCTGTGATCTATGCCTTTAGCTCCCACAGTGTAGTTGGTAGTGGAGGAATGTACACCTTGTCACATCCCTTCACATAACCCACAAAAAGAAATCCATTGGCATCAGATCAGGCGACCTCGGAAGTCATTCCATATGGCCTCCATGCCTAATCCAATGCTGAGGAAGATGTTTGTTCAGGTACGACCTCACTTCATTATGAAAATGTGGACGGCACAGTATTGTTGATAAATCACATCTGTAATGTCCTCCTGCAGCTGTGGCATTAACCATTCACTGACCATGTCCAAGTAGTAGTAGTAGTGGCATGTGATGCAAGAAAGCAAGTGTATGAGCTTATGCAGCATCGGAAAAAAAAAAAAATATCCAGTTCCCCCTTAAATTTATTTAACCTATCAACTTCCACAATGACAGATGGAAGTTTGTTCCAGCAATTAATCACCCGCTGGCTAAAGGCAAATTTCCACACATCTATTCTACATCTGTCTTTTCTTAATTTGAATTTATGCCCCCTTAGGTTCGTAATCTGAACAAGTGGAAGGATCCCATCAGAATTGAGCATGCTCAACCCATTCAAGGCCTTATACACCTCAATCAGATCACCGTGCAGGTGCCTAGTCTCCAGCCACTGCAATTTGCAGAACTTAAGCTTCTCTTGATAAGAGAATCCCTTCATTCCCCTCACCAATCTTGTTGCCCTTTTCTGTACATGCTCAAGCAAATCTACATCCTTCCTAAAATGAGGTCTCCACACCTGTACGCAGTACTCAAGGCGTGGCCTGACCATTGCCTTATACAAAGGGACAATAACCTCCTTTTCCCTGCTAGCAAAATTCCTATATATCATTGACAAAACCCCATGACCTGCCCTGGCAGCCTGTCTGCATTGCTCAGAAAACTTCATATCTGACTGCACAATTACTCCCAGGTCTTTTTCATTTTCTACCACCTTAAGTGTAGTACCACACAGTTGGTATGTTTCTCTGGGGTTACTTCTACCCATATGCAGTACTTTGCATTTGTTAAGGTTAAACTTCAGTTGCCACTTCTTAGCCCATCTGCCCAAATTATCTAGATCCTGTTGCAGTAGCACATTGCCATTACTGTCATTAACAACCCTGCCAACCTTTGTATCATCTGCAAACTTTGACACTAAGCCTGATATACCTTCATCAATATCATTGATAAATATACAAAACAACAGAGGACCAAACGCCGAACCCTGTGGGACTCCACGAATAACATTAGTCCACGAAGAGCAGCACCCATTGATTACCACCCTCTGTCTTCTCCCACTCAACCATCCTTTTATCCATTGTAGCAACTTACCCTTAATACCATTCTGCTCCAATTTGTACAATAGTCTTCCATGCGCAACAGTGTCAAAAGCTTTCCTGAAATCCAAATATATGATATCAAAATTATTTTTTGCATCCAGTTCCTTTGTAACCACATCATAATATACTATCAAATTTGTCAGACAAGACTTTCCCTTAACAAACCCATGTTGTGTCTAAATTATTGCTGCAGTCTTGTCTAGATGATCCTGCAATGCATCTTTAACCAGTGACTCCATTATTTTACCCGGAACAGAAGTTAAACTAACTGGTCTGTAATTACTCGTGTCACCCCTTTGTGCTTAACGATTACAAAATCATTAAGCACCCTGCTACAATTTGATAACCTTCTGCCATTTTCAAACCTTAATAACTCATGTGTGAATGTAGATGCAAAATACTCATTCAGTTTGTTTGTTATCTGAGCAGGATCATCAACAGTAGAACCATCGATATCAAGTCGACCAATCAGATTCATCCCCTTCCTTTTAGAGTTTACATAAGTAAAGAAATCCTTGCTATTTTTCTTAGCATCTATTGCCAAAGATTTCTCGTAATCTGCCTTCGCCTGCCTAACCTCCTTTGTGACCTGATTACAGAATAGCTTATATCTGCCATAGGCTTCTGAGTCGTTTGATAATTTATATGCATCCCATGCATTTTTCTTCTCTGTCACGAGTCTCATTAGTTCAGTCTCATTAGTTCATTTGATAACCATTTAGGCCTAAACCTTGAACAATATTTCTTAATAGGTATGAAACCTTTAGTAGAATTCAAGGAATTAATTCCTTGAATTCTTTCCACTTAGAATTTACTGTTGGTAACGTTGTCAGTTGATCCCACTGTACAGAATTTAAAACTATCTGAGACCACTGAACTCACGTTTACGGAAGAAAAAACCCTTTCCTTTACCCCTGATGGTAATTATATCCTTAAGTAAATCCCACATCAGTACACTGTGATCACTGCCACCTAGTGGTTCCTTTATCTGCAAATTCTTAATACATGAATGATCACTGCTGATAACCAGATCAAGAGTATTACCCTTTCTGGTTGCCTCTCGAACCTGCTGCTGCAGAAAACAATCATCCAATAAATCCACAAAAGTCTTACTAGTGTGTGAATGACCTACCCATGAGTTCCAGTCAATATCTGGGAAGTTAAAATCCTCCATTATAAGACATTCTGATTTATTAGCTCACTCTATTTCTCTGTACAATTGTTCATTGTACTCATTCAAGTCATTAGGCCTATAACACATTCCTACTCTTATTTTTGCTTTCGCTGTGCTTATGTCACACCAGACTGACTCAGCAGTGCACTGTTCATCTATATCAACTGGATGCACTTCTTTTGATTTTATGTTTTTCTTAGCCGACCGGGCTAGCCAGGTGGGTAAAGTGCCTGCCTGGCAACCCCAAGGTTGCGGGTTCGAATCCCGCCTCGGGCTTGGATCAAAGTACTGCAAAAACTTTGGGAGGTGCACTATGGCCACAGAAGCCGATGCACCAACCAAAAAAAAAAATGTTTTTCTTAATTAAATAGATGAACCCTGTCACCGTCAATTTTACGAAGAAGAAGAATGGCCCGTACAGCTTTTCTCAAGACATGGCAGCTAAACTATTAACTTTGCCGCAATATCTCAGAGGAGCCCTCCCATACTTTTGTCAAAACTGTCGCTGCACTGTACACAGAACACTTTCTCTGGCCTGGTTGCCATTTTGCCATTCTGGCAAATTTAGCACTGCATAGCTGGTAGAATGTAAAACTGGCAGTTGAGTCCAATTTTAATAAAACTTATTGAATTAATCTTTCAGCTGGTATGTGTTTCATGAGTGTAGCTTGAAGTAATTCTGAATAAAAAAAATATCAAAATTGGAAACATCGTTTACAGATTCCCTGTATGTTTAAGGACTATTACAAAAAATAGTCCTTAAAGAAAAGGTTCAGTATTGTTATAATAACACTGAATTGTTTTTTTCCGAGAAGATAATGGATGTTATATGTTTTTTAAAGATAGATCTGTTAGCTAATATTTGTTTCGGTTACACTGCCATGAAAATTATTCACAATAAGGTAATAACAATTATTTAGCAAGATTTATTAACATTTTTTATTTTTATTATTTATTAACATTTAATAATTCAGTAGGTTTATTCTATGAAATTTAACAGACATTTTCTTTTGTATAGGCCTTTCATTCATTCTGTGATGCTGCATCTACGCTTAACCATTGTATAAGCTTTGGGGACTTTCAAGCTGCTGCTAAGTTGTATGCATTAGAGGGACTTTATGCTCAGGTACATACAAGTATAATATTAGAATTAATATATTTGTTTCATTATTTTTTCTCCCACTTCTTAAACAGAGAAAATTTTTGCTAATTTTGTCATGGAGACTTGGTTACATTCTTCATAATACATACATGCGCACGTGTACACACGCACGCACCACACACACACACATGCACACACGCACCACACACACACACACACACACACGCACACAGACACACACACACTACTGAAATATGAATATTGTATGTTTTTAATTACATGGGAAGTTTCTATGGGTCCAGATTTGACCCCACTATCACGTCATATGGATTCCACGGGATGATAAACACTACTTGAGGCAAAAGAAATCTGAGCTATCATGCTACCTATTATCCCATAGCAGTCTCCTGCAAAATCATGTAACCTCTGTATGGGTGGATAAACAGCCACATTCTTTTGTGCAGAGGGTTCGCTTGGACCACTGCTTTTTTTGGACTCTTCAAAAACTTTTCCACTTTTTTTGGGTGAAGTACTACTATTAAAATTTCTTTGCGAATCTTGAAATCATTTGCAAACGCCGTGAAGATTTTTGAGAGCTTATAAGAGCTTTATTTAAGAGCTTATATTAATCAGTACTATGTTAATCTTTATTGCTACTGGAACATGCACAGCATAGCAAAAATACATGTATACCAATGCTAGAAGTATAGTAAATAAATTTGATGAATTTGAAGTGTTGGTCAAGACATCAAAGGCGGATATTGTTGGGATATCAGAGACGTGGTGTCACCCAGATATAAGGAATGCCGAACTGGAATTTGGGGAGTACATGTACAGAAAGGATAGACAGGATAGGAAGGGAGGAGGTGTTATGCTGTTAATAAAGAAAAATATAAAATCAAAAGAAGTGCATCCAGTTGATATAGATGAACAGTGCACTGTTGAGTCAGTTTGGTGTGACATAAGCACTGCGAAAGCAAAAATTAGAGTAGGAGTGTGTTATAGGCCTAATGACTCGAATGAGTACAATGAACAATTGTACAGAGAAATAGAGTGCCGACCGGGCTAGCCGAGTGGGTAAAGTACCTGCCCGGCAACCCAAAGGTCGCGGGTTCGATTCCCGCCTCGGGCTTGGATCACTGTACTGCAAAAACCTTTGGAGGTGCAATATGGCCACAGAAGCCGATGCGCCAACAACTACCAAATCAAAAAAAAAAAAAGAAATAGAGTGGGCTAGTAAATCGGAATGTCTTATAATGGGGGATTTTAACTTCCCAGATATTGACTGGAACTTGTGGGTTGGGCACTCACACTCTAGTCAGACTTTTGTGGATTTATTGGATGATTGTTTGCTGCAGCAGCATTTCGAGAGGCAACCAGAGAAAGTAATACTCTTGATCTGGTTATCAGCAGTGATCATTCATGTATTAGGAATTTGCAGATAAAAGAACCACTAGGTGGCAGTGATCACAGTGTACTGACGTGGGATTTACTTAAAGATTTAATTACCATCAGGGGTAAAGGAAAGGGTTTTTGCTTCCGTAAAGGCGAGTACAGTGGTCTCCGACAGTTTTTAAATTCTGTACAGTGGGATCAACTGACGATGTTACCAACAGTAAATTCTAAGTGGGAAGCATTCAAGGAATTAATCGTGGAAGCTACTAAAAGTTTCATACCTATTAAGAAATATTGTTCAAGGTTTAGGCCTAAATGGTTGTCAAATGAACTAATGAGACTCGTAACAGAGAAGAAAAATGCATGGGATGCATATAAATTATCAAGCGACTCAGAAGCCTATGGCAGATATAAGTTAATCTGTAATCAGGTCACAATGGAGGTTCGGCAGGCAAAGGCAGATTACGAGAAATCCTTGGCAAAAGATGCTAAGAAAAACAGCAAGGATTTCTTTACTTATATAAACTCTAAAAGGAAGGGGGATGAATCTGATTGGTCCACTTGACATCGATGGTTCGACTGTTGATGATCCTGCTCAGATAGCAAACAAACTGAATGAGTATTTTGCATCTACATTCACATGTGAGGAATTATTAAGGTTTGAAAATGGCAGAAGGTTATCAAATTGTAGCAGGGTGCTTAATGATTTTGTAATAACTGAGAGCAAAGTGGAAGAGAAATTGTTGAAGTTAAATGTAAGAAAAGCACCTGGGGTGGATGGGATCTATCCAGTTATATTAAAGGAGGCGGCAAGGCAACTAAGCAAACCCTTAGCCATAATTATGAGAGCATCCTTGGACTCAGGGGAGGTTCCCACGGACTGGAGATGTGCATATGTGTCCCCAATTCACAAAGGGGGATTGAAGGGTGACACGAGTAATTACCGACCAGTTAGTTTAACTTCTGTTCCGGGTAAAATAATGGAGTCGCTGGTTAAAGATGCATTTCAGGATCATCTAGACAAGACTGCAGCAATAATTCAGACACAGCATGGGTTTGTTATGGGAAAGTCTTGTCTGACAAATTTGATAGGATATTATGATGTGGTTACAAAGGAACTGGATGCAAAAAACAATTTTGATATCATATATTTGGATTTCAGGAAAGCTTTTGACACTGTTGCGCATGGAAGGCTATTGTACAAATTCGAGCAGAATGGTATTAAGGGTAAGTTGCTACAATGGATAAAAGGATGGTTAAGTGCGAGAAGACAGGGTGGTAATCAATGGGTGCTGCTCTTCTTGGACTAATGTTATTAGTGGAGTCCCACAGGGTTCGGTGTTAGGTCCACTATTGTTTTGTATATTTATCAATGATATTGATGAAGGTATATCAGGCTTAATGTCGAAGTTTGCAGATGATACAAAGGTTGGCAGGGTTGTTAATGACAGTAATGGCAGTCTGCTACTGCAACATGTAATCTAGATAATTTGGGCAGATGGGCTAAGAAGTGGCAACTGAAGTTTAACCTTGACAAATGCAAAGTACTGCATATGGGTAGAAGTAACCCCAGAGAAACGTACCAACTGTGTGGTACTACACTTAAGGTGGTAGAAAATGAAAAAGACCTGGGAGTAATTGTGCAGTCAGATATGAAGTTCTCTGAGCAATGCAGACAGGCTGCCAGGGCAGGTCATGGGGTTTTGTCAATGATATATAGGAATTTTGCTAGCAGGGAAAAGGAGGTGATTGTCCCTCTGTATAAGGCAATGGTCAGGCCACGCCTTGAGTACTGCATACAGGTCTGGAGACCTCATTTTAGGAAGGATGTAGATTTACTTGAGCGGGTACAGAGAAGGGCAACAAGATTGGTGAGGGGAATGAAGGGATCCTCTTACCAAGAGAGGCTTAAGTTCTGCAAATTGCAGTGGCTGGAGACTAGGCACCTGCGCGGTGATCTGATTGAGGTATATAAGGCCTTGAATGGATTGAGCACGCTGAATTCTGATGGGATCCTTCCACTTGTTCAGATTACGAACCTAAGGGGGCATAAATTCAAATTAAGAAAAGACAGATGTAGAATAGATGTGCGGAAATTTGCCTTTAGCCAGCGGGTGGTTAATTGCTGGAACAAACTTCCATCTGTCGTTGTGGAAGTTGATAGCTTGAATAAATTTAAGGAGGAACTGGACAGGCATTTGGAGGGAATGGTGTGATTTTTTTTTTTTTTTCTTTTTGGCTGATGCTGCATAAGCTCATACATTTGCTTTCTTGCATCACATTCCACTACTACTACTACTACTACTACATACCAAAATCTGGTTATGAAATAATAACCACAGCATAAGAGGTCAGAGGTTTAGCTTTATACATCTCTCAAAATAATGTAATCTTAACTTTAACTATGATAAATGCTTGGCAATATCTGTTATAGATTATTGCAAAATCAATTTTTTTTTAAACCACAGTTATTGGGGAACAATCTATAAAAAAGAGCAACTGAATTCAAGGATATGGTGGATTTATTTATGAGCATACCAGCACTCTTTTAAAGAATTGTTACACATAACAATAATGAATACTTTGTACAAAGCTTAATTTATTCCTACTGGAATATGCTAACCCAATTTTATCTCTCCTGGTATGAGGAGTTACAACCTGAGCATACTGTATGGTGCAGTATATATTATGCCTGGACAGTATTGTTGCATCATATGGAAAATTATATTCCTAATTTTCAATCAGTGTACAATTGCAGTCTCATTATTTGAAATATTCATTCAATTTTGAATACTATGTGAAAACATAGGGGAGACATAAGGTCCTCCTAGAAGATTCTTTCTGCATTTAATATGCACATGCTTCTGTCGAGAGCTTTATCTCTGACACTGTTCATTAAAGAAATTGGATAGCCATGATTTACAAAATGTGATGCAAGTACATTTTTAATCAAAAAAATATGCTTAACTTTGTCTTGAATATCTTATATTACTATATTGAGATATAATTTTTTTAAAATCATTTTCATTATTATTAATACAGCTTGTCTTTTTATAACACAGCATATATTCTGAAAAACAGCAGATAGTAGAAATGCACACCATAAGTGCGCATTTACATATAACAGTCAGGGATAGGTTCCATAAAAGCTATAAATTGCCAATACTTATCCCATTTTCAAACTCATTTTTATCAGTACATATTATGCTATGATTGATAAATAATATATTAAAATTCAAAGCTTATTAAATAAAAATTTACTGAGATAAAACACACTTAAACAGTATTGTTTCATTTTTGAAAGCTGAATTTTTCAAACAGAAGGGAGGGTATCTTCTTGCATTGGGCTGGCAGTTTTATTAAAGAATAAATGTAACTTCAGTTGCCCAGCTTGCTTTTTTTTTGTAAAATAAATCTGTAAATGTTCTTCAGATTAACTTATTATTATTATTTTTTTTTTTTGAATGTGCAGTTTCTCTCAATGTCCAGATCCATGTAGGAAAACATTTTGAGCCAAAACTTCAAAAATTCCATTTTTATTTTTATATTTAATTCTTTTTTTTTGCACTCATTGTTTACAGTACAGGTAGAAAGAATGTGTATATATAGGAACTTGATATAAATTTTCATGCACAAAATATATATAAAATTATGTACCATGTGCTCACAGACACTAAAAACTGAAATGATGCTAGCGAGAAAGAGTTTAACATGGCAGCATATGGGTTTCATGCATCTAATGGCAGACAAGGTGTTAAATAAATATGCACATTAACTTAAGTTGTAAGATAGTGTGCTATAGCAGAATGAGCTGTATATATTATTAATATGTAATTAATAAATTAAATATAATAAGTTTGGTTCATTTAAAAAATGTATTTGAATAAATTAAACTAACTTTAATTAATACATAAAATAAAAACTGACATCCATATTTGTACAAAATGAGGCTTATCCATTTTTTTTTAGGCTTTGGATTTTCAGCTACAGGCATTAAATATGAGTTTACTCAGTACTTCAATGGATTGTCTTTCTTCAGCCTTGGACATTATCATGCACTGTAGTAGGTGGGTTTATATATATATATATATATTTATATTTAAATATTAGTATTAAAGTGGCACAAAGATGTAAGGAATAGCCAGTAGAATCTATTGTTGCAAATAAAGTATATCCTATTTTCATGTTTTATCTGCTTCCAGGTATTTATCTGATCTCTCTCCAAACTTACATAAGCTTTCTAATCTTACAAGTCTAGGTAGAACGTTGAAATAACTGATAACTCTGCGACCAAAAACAAATTTTCTTACATCTGTAATTATATAATTTCCTTAGTCTGAATGTTTGCATAAACTGTAGAAATAAAAAATGTTCCTTGTTTGCATAAACTGTTTAAAGAAAAAATATGTCAAGCATCAAGATTAAATTTACACAATCCTTTAAAATCTTAAACACCTCATTCAGATCCCCAAATGCAGATGCCAGTTTCCAGACATCACAGATTGCAAAAGTGGTCTCTTCTTTATTGCTTTATTGTAAGAATATCCATTTGCATCTACCACTAGCCTTTTTATCCTGCTTTCTGTCCTTTCTTTGTCAAAGGTTTCTCGTAATCTGCCTTCACTTGTGTAACCTCCTTTATGACTTGATTAAAAACTAGCTTATATCTACCATAAGCTTCTGTGTTGCCCGATAATTTATATGCATCCCATGCATTTTTCTTCTCTGCCACGAGTTTCATTAGTTCACCTGACATCCATTTAGGCCTAAACCATGAACAGTATTTCTTAATCGGTATGAAAAGCTTAGTAGCTTCCACGATTAATTTAATAATAATTTAATAATTTAATAACTGTAGAATCCTACACCAACCGTTATTAAATAAATTAGAGTTCTGTTGTATTAAGATAATAATGATAAAAATGAAAAATTATATTCGTTCTATTTATTTCATTTCATTTTTATCATTATTATCTTAATACAACACAACTCTAATTTATTTAATAATGGTTGGTGTAGGATTGTACAGTTAGTGAACATTCCCATTTAGAATTTGCTTTTGGAAAACATCATCAATTTGGTCTCACTGTATAGAATTTAAAAACTGTCTGAGACCACTGTAGTCACCTTTACAGAAGCAAAAACCCTTCCCTTTGACCCTGATGGTAGTTATATCTTTAAGTAAATCCCACATCAGTTACTGTGATCACTGCCACCTAGTGGTTCCTTTATCTGCAAATTCTTAATGCACGACCAACCCACAAGTTCCAGTCAATATCTGGGAAGGTAAAATCCCCCCATTATAAAACATTAGCATTAGTAGAGGCATATGATGCAAGAAAGCAAGCTTATGCAGCATCAGCCAAGAAAAAAAAAAAAAAAAAAACACTCCCATTTCACCCCTCTGTTCATTCGAAATACCTGTCCAGCTGAGGCTGAGCCTTGAATTTATTTAGGCTATCAACTTTCACAACAAGGGATGGAAGTCTGTTCCACAAACCATTCTGATTTACTGCCCACTCTATTTCTCTGTACACTTGTTTATCATAAACATTAGAGTCATTAGGCCTATAACACATTCCTACTCTCATTTTTGCTTTCCCAGTGCTTATGTTGCACAAAACTGACTCAACATTGCACTGTCCATCCGTGTCAACTGGATGCACTTCCTTAGCTTTTGTGTTTCTTAATTAACAGCATAACCCCTTCTCCATTCCTATACACATTGTACTCCCCAAATTCTAATTTTGCACTGGTTTATTTGTGTGACACCACGTATTTGATATCCCAACAATATCTGCCTTTGATGTCTTGACCAGCACTTCAAATTCATCAAATTTATTTACTATACTCCTAGCTTTGGTGTATATGCAGTTATGCACGCACATGTTTTTACTCTTAGTTACCCTAACACAGCCCATGTATTTACATGTTCCATGATGACTCCCATCTGTTATTTAAATTCCCAGCACCTTGCCCTCCAGGCTGCTGTTCATTCTAATAAAAGAAGTGCAAGAATCACTTTCACCTCTGCCTGTGGCTACTGTTAACCTTTTAGTCTGTGAATCCCCTCAAGCTAGCAGTTTTCTGACTCACCTGACATTGCCTCAATAGCATCAGCAAATATTCTTACACCCCTTCAATTTAAGTGTATCCCATCCTTGTAGAAGCAGTCTCTCCTGTTAAGAAGCACAGACATGCTGACAAAAATTCTACCTAAAAGTGGTCCTCTTACCAAGAAAGGCTTAAGTTCTTCAAATTGCAGAATCTGGAGACTAGGCACCTGTGAGGTCATCTGATTGAAGTGTATAAAGCTTTGAATGGGTTGAGCAGGCTCAATTCTAATGGGATTCTTCCTCTTGCTAAGATTGAAGTGGCATAAATTCAAATTGAGGAAAGACAGTTGTAGAATAGATATGCAGAAATTTGCCTTTAGTCAGCGGGTAGTTGATTGCTGGAACAAACTTCCATCTGTCGTTGTAGAAGTTGATAGCTTAAATAAATTAAATAAATGACAAACTTTTAGAGGGAATGGACACCATTTTTACACAATATGTTGCCATGGGATCACTAATGGGTGATCCCATGGCCGTACCATGAACCTGCTTATACATATTTCCTTGAAATAACATGGTAGTACTAGCCAGACATAATTCTACCCCGGCACAAATATCTTCAACACCAAGCAGTGATCTATTACCAAGTGAGACATCCCTGGTTAATGCCATTTTTACACAATATGTTGCATGATTAATAGGGATACATGTGAATAAAGATACAACATCAAAAGAGATCATGCTCTCATTATCATTTATAGTCAAATTCCCCACAAAATTTACAAACTCTCTACTAACCAGGGATGTCTCACTTGGTAATAGATCACTGCTTGGTGTTGAAGATATTTGTGCCGGGGTAGAATTATGTCTGGCTAGTACTACCATGTTATTTCAAGGAACTATGTGTAAGCAGGTTCACAGTACGGCCATGGGTTCACCCATTAGTGCCACCGTGGCCAACTTGGCCATGGAGGAGTTGGGAAAGCAGGGTTTTTAGTGGGTGTTTGTTTACTATTAGAAATTGGAAAAGATATGTTGACGATACCTTTGCCCTGGTCCAGAAGGGGAGGGAGGATGATGCGTTTGCTGGCTTAACAGCTTCTCCAAATTTATACAATTTACCTCAGAGGTGGAAACAGGCGGTACCCTGTCGTTTTTGGATGTATTGGTCTCTAGGGTGGGTTCTAGACTTAAGATGTCAGTTTTTAAGAAACCCATGTGTAGAGACCACTACAATTCAGCACAAGCTTGGACAGTACAAGAATAGTGTCGTAAAAGATTTATTTGACAGAGCAGGATCACACTGTACCACTTATGAGGATAAAGAAAAAGAAATTAATCGTGTCACGGCAGAACTTAGAAAGTGTTGATACCCCCAGAGGATCCTGGATAGATATAGCAGAGAAGTGTCTGAACGTAGGGAGCCGTTCGTCCCTACGTTCCCCTACTATCCGGGCCTTACTGAGTATCTGACGAGAATTTTATGGGGTTATAAGACACGCTGTGTACAGCTTCCTGGGCGGAGGCTCTGCACAGCTGTGTCCCAGGTCAAAGACCGTATACCAAAAGATCTCAGTAGCGGAGTTGTTTATAGAATAGAATGCCCAGATTGTGGGGGAAACAAAAGGACTGCTCAGGGATCGTCTGGGGGAACATTTAAATGCTATAAGAACCGCTGACTACGATGAGTCTGCTGTGGCCCAAAAAATTTTTGGGAGAAGCAGCATCAAATCTCCCTGGAGGACACTATTATTTTGGATCGTGCACATGGATACTGGGAGCATAAATGGCTTGAGGGTTTACGGATTGGCTTGTACAGTAAGAATACTATGAATAGAGACAGGTGTGTGTATTCATCCTATTTTTGAAACAATTGTATTAAGTTCGGATGAACGATTTTGTTTGCCACGTACCCGAGCTATTTCCGCTTCCGCTTCTGCCCATGTGCCGATAGAACTACGTGGAGAAATACCACATGTGGGGGTACCGTGAGCCTGCTATATAAAGAGATGTTGCAGGAAGTCTTATTACTTGAAGAAGGGAGCTGGCGCTCTCGAAAACTTCAGGTTTTTTAATGGTTTTTAGCGCTTTTAATTTTTATATTTTAGCATATTTTATAGTAAATGATTTTTATTAGTTTTTAGTATTCCGTAATATACAACCATTAGTTTATTGTAAATAATTTGTTTTTGATTTTATTTTTGATATTATTTGTAAAAAAAAAAAAAAAAAAAAAAAAAAATTTATTTAATGGTCTGCATATGAATTTATTTATTTCCTAGACATGAATTTTTCCGACCTCAGAGGCCTCTTTCAGGATATAGTTTGTCTAGTTTTTCCTTGAATTTATTCAAACTGCTCACTTGTGCAACATCAGATGGAAGTTTGTTCCAACATCAACTGCTCGCTGGCTGAAGACATTCCACACATCTATTCTGCAACCATCCTTCCTCAATTTTGAAGTTATGCCTCCCCATGTGTGTCTGAACAAGAGGAAGGATGCCATCAGCATTGAGCTTACTCAATTCATTCAAATTCTTGAACACCTCAATCAGATCTTGCAGGAGCTTAAACTCAGAAACTGCAATTTGTAGTACTGAAGCATTTCTTGGTGCGAGCAACCTTTTTCCCCTTACCAGTCTCATTGCTTTTCTCATCACCCATTCCAACAGATTCACATCATTCCTAAAATGAGGCTTCCAGGCCAGTATGCAGTACACAAGGTTCAAATAATAAAATTTCAGATATCCACATTTGGATAATTGACATTCCACTGTATGTAGAAATAGTTTGGATATAAAATGAAAACTACATAGAAGTTTTATTGACAGTTTTATATAAAAGTCTTGATAAATACAATAATATTCTAGATAGTTTACTGAATAAATTGAATACGACTATTTTTTTTCAGTCATTTGAAATCAAGTTCAGTTTTCAGTTCCAAACATAGGTAAATGCCTTATTATCCAAAAGCCACTAATATTTAAAAAAAAAAGTGCCTATTATATAAAGATAGATATATTATCAAAATATGGAAACATCCACCAGTTCCCACTTGACTATTTCTGTTTTTAATTGGCACTTCATCAGTTACAATCAGGTATTTGATATTTTTTATGAACTCAAACTTCACAGAATTGAAATTGAAATAGTAGTGGACCAAACCATTATCAATTTTGGATAAAATACATTAAATTATATTTCATTAAAAAAAAAAAAAAAAAATATATATATATATATATATATATATATATATATATCCAGGTATGAAAAAGCAAATATTAAATGTTATAATAAATATAAATATTATAATAAATATTAAGTAGTCACATAACCAATTAATGCCATCTAATACGATTAAACATTACATCGGTCTGTATAAATATGAATATGAGTTAAGTTGATAGTGGTAAGAGTTTTTAAAGGTAAAATATGATATACTAGCTTATCAGACAAACCATAAACCATGGCGGGTACCCAACGTGACCTGGAAAAAAATCAATCTATGCTATGACATAAGCAATAAATTATAAACATATATAAAAATACCATTAAAATGTTAATTATGGCAATAAGATACATTGAAAGGGACTTTTTCGAGGGCTAACCCTTTCAATGTATCAACCATAATTAACGAGCTATTCGTTTCTATCCGTTTTTACTATCATACAATAGTAAAAAAGCCCGCACACCAAATATAACTGACGATTTTAATGACATGTTAATGTATTGGGACAAACCAATTATACACGTCAAACAGATTCATGATTTTATATTCAGGTTGAAACATAGTAAAATCCGAGCTCTTGACACCATCAACTCTAACTATAGGCATAATAACTTACACCTTAACATCCTGATTAAAGACATAAATAAATTTATTTTTAGTAATAAAAAAACTAAGGTAACATATGAATATATCAACATTAAATTCAGCCACGCATTATTCGATTATGTCTGCCTAGATAAAATCATTAATGTATATATAAGTGATTTGCCTATTACCAATGCACAGATACGCACCAGATTCAGCTATAATAAACCGTTTGGACTTACAGTCTGTAATTATAAAAAAACAGCTACTAACTTCGTCAATAGCGATATTGAGGCGGTTTGCTTTTGCCATTTACCTCAATATCAGACATTTGTGTATGCACACCATAAACACATTATCACAGGAGATTTGAGCATTATAGACTATCCAGAGCTATGTGAGATTCTATCATTTGGATTTAAATTTCGACCAAATACCGATATTAATACCAACGCCATCATTAAACAACTACACTCAGATATAATGAAGTTCAGCCTAAAGTTATCCTACAAATATAACATATCCTTGGAAGCCTTCCACAAGTGGCTTACGCTCACCTTTCAGGCCATCAAGAAACAGATAAAATCCATATGCAAGAAACTACCACCTACTAAGGTTTTTAATATAGATGCAATTAAGCAGAAGCTTAAACTGATACAAAATAAGTTTATAATTACTACTATTGATAAAGCCTCTAATAACTATAGCATTATATGTAAAAAATTTTAAACTACAGCATTACTAAATGAACTTAACAATAGTAGCACTTACAAAATAGTAACGGATAAACGAAACGCTATTACTAAGAAAATACGTGCTTGGCATAAAAAATTAAAGCTTACTAACCATACAACTATATACCCATACATATACTGTATACCTAAGTTTCATAAAAATCCGACAGGTTATAGATTTATAACTTCGTGTAGGGATAGCTACGCTAAGATTCCGCATCGCAAACTCGTTAATTTACTTCAAATATTATTCTCAATAATAGACCGGTATTAAATTACATCAACAGCAACACAGGCATCAATACGATAGAACATATCAATACATTCGACTTTAATAACTTGTTTACTAGCATCCCGCATAACAGCCTAAAAACGGTGTTCTGCGATTATTATGATAAATACAAAAATATCTTACCCTGTGAGAAACACTACTGGGATGACCTTTTTAACCTTTGCATCTTCAATAACTACATATTTAATGGCAGTAATCTTTATAGGCAACATACAGGTATACCGATGGGTGCATGTAGCTCTTGTATAGTGGCAAATTTATACCTGCACCACTTTGAATATAATTTTAAACACAATATGGTTCTATACAGATATATTGACGATTTGATAGTTTTTAATATGCCTGACTTCCTGACAGAAACAATCAAATATTATCCACCTGAATTAACATTAGAACGCACCAACACTAATAATTCCAAATCTGCTACCTTCCTGGACTTGGGTATAAGGATAAATAACAATACCGTACACACCAAACTGTATGATAAACGCAAAAATTTTCATTTTAATACTATTGACCTCACTAACTGGAACTCGAATATCTCAAAAAGGATACATCGCAATACCCTAATCGCACAAAGCATCAGAAGAATACACATATGTAACCAGACTGATTATATTATAGATACACTCATTGAATTCAGATCCAAGCTTTTAAAAAATTACTTCCCACACCACATAATTACAAGATATCTGTATAAAGCTATATCGATAGCAAACAACAAAGGTAATTATAACCTTAACGCACAGAGTATTATAGATAAAGTCCTAAACAGGCGCTAATGTAACATAGCCTTTGTAAAATTTTCGTAGGTGTTTCTTTGGCTTAGATAAATTTCGTTGGACATGTAATTATGTAAATAGTAGGCACTGCTCATGGAGTAAGTTACATATAGCTTACACGCATTAAAAAACGTGTACCTATATTTGCTCCATGGGTAGGAACTTATTCTGTAAACTTCTACTATGACTTCTAGAGAGATATTTATTTGACGGCTTTTCTATGTGTAATATTATACAGGATTTTTAAAAAAACAGCAGAGGGCGCTGCATGTAATTATACCTATTTTATCACTTAACTTAGTTATTACATTTCCTGGGGGGGGGGGGGGCTCCGATCGGTAGTTATATATGCTACACGTGCCAATACACGTGGTTTTCTAGTACCTTGGCTATACGGTGGTAAGCATTCTTATTTTAATCTTAAAGTATTCTAACCAGGATACCTTACTATAAGGTCACATCCTATGTTAATTATTTTGCTTTTTCTTTGCTGTTTAACTTTCACTTTCTTATCCCTATTTATTCATACCTCATGAACTATTAGAGTATTCGGGGGGGATTGAGGTACTATATCTATTCTTATACCTTTTTCCGTTCGCCTTTGTTAGCGATAGCTCACACTGTTATTTTTGCTTAGACTACCGTGACTGCATTTACTATCAATTATGCACATATGCCTAACAATAATTATAGCTCTTTCTATAATTTTAATTTTAATTTAAAATTTTGGCTATCTGTCGGGCTAACAGTCATCTTGCCACTTACTGCTAAATTTGGGATTAATTAACAAAATTTTATTACTACCATTTGGCTCTAACTTACTGCTAACTTTGGGATTAATTAACAAATTTTATTACTACCATTTGGCTCTAACTTACTACAAAATTTTATTCACGTTATTACCTTTTGGCTCTAACCTACTACTACTATTTTACATATATTTGGACATAGTTATGCTGGACGATGACTACAGAAACGGATAGCTCGTTAATCATGGTTGATACATTGAAAGGGTTAGCCCTCGAAAAAGTCCCTTTCAATGTATCTTATTGCCATAATTAACATTTTAATGGTATTTTTATATATGTTTATAATTTATTGCTTATGTCATAGCATAGATTGATTTTTTCCAGGTCACGTTGGGTACCCGCCATGGTTTATGGTTTGTCTGATAAGCTAGTATATCATATTTTACCTTTAAAAACTCTTACCACTATCAACTTAACTCCATATTCATATATATATATATATATATATATATATATATATAAATAATAATAATTATGAATAATAAAATTAAAATTAAGTAGAGAAAATGGATTTGAATTTGAATAGCGATAAAATGAATTATCGATAATATGAATTATGGATCAGGGACACTGCAAGAGCAAAGGTACCCTACAACCATAATGTAAATATATAAATTATTTTTAAAGTTATGTGTAGAATGTAGTAGGTATAGAATCTATAATATAACTAATGCTAATAATGAAAATACCGTGTATCCTGGGGAGCGATATATGTTGATTAAAGGGGGAAGAACGAAAAGAAAAATGTAACGTTATAAACAAAGTGCGAATTTGAAAAAATGTAAATTTTGAAAAGAACGACCAAGGTAGAAATAGCAGATTTTTGAAAAGAACGACCAAGGTAGAAATAGCATTGCAGTATCTTTCATAATTTCTGTGTCTTCTTCAGAGGTCATCCACCCAAATTATGAAGAAGAACAGCAATACTCTTACTTCTGTTTCTGATATGTTCTGTATGTCAAAAAACACGTGTACGAAGACACGTGGTAAAAACTAAAATAATTTAGAATATAAATTTTGAATAAATAAATAAATAAAATACAAGTTAAGCAAAAATATTATGCCAAAAGTATAACATGCAGAACATGGATGACCTTACAGAAGTAAGTGGCCCGCCAAAAAGGTGAAACAAAGGAAGGTGTAGTGTCCGAATTGACAAGAACTTACCGCTACTGGACGGGTTGACAGAAAAGACAGTGCCGGAGGCTAACCGGTGTATATATGCGAAGAAACGCTAGCGGCTCCTAGCGTTAGACGAATTTTGGTGTCTGTATATTATGTAATTTACGTAAGCGGTGGAGCTACGCTAGGTTAAAGTTAAGTACATGATGCTCAAACCCCGGGATAGCAAAGAAATAATAACTTACAAAGTAGCAGTAGAAGTAGCTAAACTTGTTAAGGCGAAAAAAATATCGATTGGGTATAGTAAGAAAAATAGTACTCTGATATTGCTTTCGTTACACTAATGGCTCACAGAGCATAAAATATAGAATTAGTAAAGCAAAAAGATGATTAAATTAGTGATATGTAGTTGGGCTAGGGTAGTTCGTGGTTGCAAACCCGTTTCCTATAGTTAGGACCCTGAACGAATGTCCGAGAGTAGGTGCATCATAAATAAATAAATAAATCAATATATAATTAAAATTAATTACAAGGTAATACACTATGTCTGGCCAATCGGTGGGTACAAGTTTTGCAGACCGTAAGACACCAAAGAGGCTTAGTGTATTGTATTTACACTATATATAAACTTGATGCGTATGGGAATAATTATTAGTTATAAACTAATAATGCTGTTTATATTGATATCTATTAAGTTCTAATAGATATCATTATAAATAGATATCATCTATTAGATATCAATATAAACAGCATTATTAGTTTATAACTAATAATTATTCCCATACGCATCAAGTTTATATATAGTGTAAATACAATACACTAGGCCTCTTTGGTGTCTTACGGTCTGCGAAAACTTGTACCCACCGATTGGCCAGACATAGTGTATTACCTTGTAATTAATTTTAATTATATCTTGATTTATTTATTTATTTATGAATGCACCTACTCTCGGACATTCGTTCAGGGTCCTAACTATAGAACGGGTTTGCAACCCCGAACTACCCTAACCCAACTACATATCACTAAGTTAATCATGCTTTTTGTTTTACTAATTCTATATTTTATGCTCTGTGAGCCATTAGTGTAATGAAAAGCAATTCAGAGTACTATTTTTCTTACATACCCATATCGCATATATTTTTTTCGCCTTAACAAAGTTTAGCTACCTTCTACTGCTTACTTTGTAAGTTATTATTTCTTGCTATCCGGGGTTTGAGCATCATGTACTTAACTTTAACCTAGCGTAGCTCCACAGCTTACATAAATTACATAATATACAGACACCAAAATTCGTCTAACGCTAGGAGCCGCTAGCGTTTCTTCGCATATATACACCGGTTAGCCTCCGGCACTGTCTTTTCTGTCAACCCGTCCAGTAGCGGTAAGTTCTTGTCATTCGGACACTACCTTCCTTTGTCTTCACCTTTTTGGCGGGCCACTTACTTCTGTAAGGTCATGTTCTGCATGTTATACTTTTGGCATAATATTTTTGCTTAACTTGTATTTTATTTATTTATTCAAAATTTATATTCTAAATTATTTTAGTTTTTACCACGTGTCTTCGTACACGTGTTTTTTGACATACAGAACATGTCAGAAACAGAAGTAAGAGTATTGCTGTTCTTTTTCATAATTTGGGTGGATGACCTCTGAAGAAGACACAGAAATTATGAAAGATACTGCAATGCTATTTCTACCTTGGTCGTTCTTTTCAAAAATCTGCTATTTCTACCTTGGTCGTTCTTTTCAAAATTTACATTTTTTCAAAATTCGCACTTTGTTTATAACGTTACATTTTTCTTTTCCGTTCTTCCCCCTTTAATCAACATATATCGCTCCCAGGATACATGGTATTTTCATTATTAGCATTAGTTATATTATAGATTTATACCTACTACATTCTACACATAACTTTAAAAATAATTTTATATATATATATATATATATATATATATACATACACACACTGGTGTTCAAAGTGCATCACACATTAAAACTGTAATTGTCATCTGAATAACATAAGTATATGGCAATATTTCTTACAGATTGCATCAGAAAAGATTGACACGTGTAGGTGATGATGTAATATTGCATCATCTGTTACTTTCAGTTATATAAGCACGCTCTGCAAGAGTTGCAGTCATTCCTTGCTTCTGTTAGGATGGCGAGTTAGGTTCAGTTGATGCCACAAAGAAAGAATGCTATTGTTTTACATGAGGAAGGATGTTCTTCCCTTCATACTTGTAATCAGTCAACATTGAGTAGATTTCTTTCCAAACTCAAGAATACTGATTCTGCTGATAGGAAAAAAGGAACCGGACGCAAACGACTCTCTATGCCAAAACATTTGGCATAGAGACAGCGTTTTCAAGCAATCATGCCTTAAAAACCATAAAGGTTCTTTGTCTGAGCTGAAAAGAGAATGAGAAGAACATACAGGAGTGGTAGCAAGTGCAGTAACAGTCAGAAGATGCCTCTTCAAAAATGGACTTGTAGCCCATCGTCCTAAGAAGAAGCTCCTCTCACACAAAAAATGAAAAAGGTCAGATTAATTTGGTGTAAGGAGCATGTCAAATGGACCCATGAGCAGTGGAAGTCAGTTATTTAATTATTTAACAAGTACAGGTCAATGTTGCAAAAAAGTCGTGAGTTAAGGTTAAATTTGAAAGTGTCTGCAATTCTGCCCAGACACGATAGAAGGAAATACATGATGAGAGCCTTGTCAATCAATTCGGTCCTGGAGGGAATGTGCAAGGCTCGAGGGATAGAATTTCTTTCAGCATGTACTGTGCTTGTTAACAGGAGAGACTGCTTATACAGGGATGGTATACACTTAAATAGAAAGGGTGCAAGAATATTTGCTGATGCTATCAGGGCAGTGTGAGGCAGGTCAGAAAACTGCTAACTTGGGGGGATTCACAGACTAAAAGGTTAAAGGTAGCTGCAGGCAGAGGTGAAGGTGATACTTGCTTTATTTTTTTGATTACTTCTATTAGAATAAGCAGTGGCCTGAAGCAAGGAGTGCTGGGGGTTTCAGGGACTGACGGCAGTCATCATGAAACAGGTGGGTATATGGGATGTGTTAGGGTAACTAAGAATAAGAATAGGTGCATGTATACTTGCATATATACCAATGCTAGAAGTAGTAAATGAATTTGAAGTATTGATATCAAAGGGAGATATTGTTGGAATATCAGAGATGTGGTGTCACACAGCTATTAGGAATGCAGAATTGGAATTTAGGGAGTAAAATGTGGGCAGAAAGGATAGGAAGGGAGGATAGGTTATGCTGTTAATTAAGAAAAACTTAAAATCAAAAGAAGTGCATCTAGATGAACAGTGCACTGTTGAGTCAGTTTGGTATGACATAAGCACTGCAAAAGCTAAAATAAGAGTAGGAGTGTGTTATAGACGTAATGACTCGAATGAGTACAATGAACAGTTGTACACAGAGTGGGCTAGTAAATCAGAATGTCTTATAATGGGGGATTTTAACTTCCCAAAAATTGACTGGAACTTGTGGTTGGTCACTCGCACACTAGTAAGACTTTTGTGGATTTATTGGATGATTGTTTTCTGCAGCAGCATGTTCGCGAGGCAACCAGAGAGGCCAATACTCTTGATCTGGTTATCAGCAGTGATCATTCGTGTATTAAGAATTTGCAGATAAAGGAACCACTAGGTGGTAGTGATCACAGTGTACTGATGTGGGATTTACTTTTTTTCTTTTTTTTTTATGAAATCCCCAAACACGAAAGGTATCAAAACTTATAGTACTTAGTACCTTGCATGGGTTGAACGAGAAGTATGGGGGGGGGGACGCCGGAAACTTTGCTCTAGAGACTAAACATGGATTTCACTACTTCAAGCCTCCAGTAAGCAAAGTTGTGGTATTGCACAGGTTGATGAGATTCATCTAACACCACTTAAAGATATAATTACCATCAGGAGTAAAGGAAATGATTTATGCTTCCATAAAGGTGACTACAGTGGGATCAACTGATGATGTTACCAACAGAAAATTCTAAGTGGGAAGCATTCAAGGAATTAATCGTGGAATCCTACTAAAATTTTAGTCCTAAATATTTCATACCCATTAAGAAATATTGTTCAAGGTTTCGGCCTAAATGGTTGTCAAATGAACTAATGAGACTCGTGACAGAGAATAAAAATGCATGGGATGCATATAAATTATCAGGCGACACAGAAGCCTATGGCAGATATATACCAGTCTTTAATCAAGTTATAGAGGAGGTTAGGCAGGCGAAGGCAGATTACAAGAAATCTTTAGCAAAGGATGCTATGGTCCTTGAGGTTGTCACAGACATTCTCTCAGATATGCCAGATAATCTGTACTTGCTACCTGGGAGTCTAAAACGCTGAAAGAACTGATATTCGGGTGACACTCAAGTCAAGTGGACCCAATTTCGGTGAAGTCCGGACGGTCTGTAACAGCCAAATCCTCTGCTTGAACCTTCACGATGGTGGGACTGTGAGTAATCCTGGGTATAACCTCCATTCACAAGTACATGGTGGGTGACCACCCAGGTGTGAACCAACATAAGCAGGGGTCGAGGTGTGGCGCCCAAACCACATGGAGGAACGCCGCCCCTCTAAGTTACCAGGCACTACTAGGTGGTAGATGACTCTCATCAACCGGTGAAATACCACCACTTTGCTTATTGGAGGCTTGAAGTGGTGGAACCCATGTTTAGTCTCTAGAGCTAAGTTCCTGTCAACCCTCCCCTATCTCTTCCATCATGCAGTATGATTGATGACTTTTGAGGTTATGATGAACGTTGTGGCGAGATCCAATATTCCTTACATTTTGAGAGTAGAGCTCTAAAACGGTGTTCGCAGGCCGGCCGCTAGTTAGTACACCGGACCGAACCTATTGGTAACTCTCTAGGAGGCTTCCGGATCAGCTAGTGTATAATCTTGCTACCTCTACTCTGCCAGATAGTGACTGGAGGGAGTCCGAGTAGTGTGTATGCGTTGAGCATTGTCTAGGCCACGTTATGTCAAGGATCTGGGTATATTCTTACCACGTGTACACCATATCCAAAAATTTCATTACTTCTTACAGCATGTCCCACCCACTTTTTCTTAATATTGAATACACTGTGAATTGTCAAACTAATAGAGCAAGCTTATCTGTGAAAAGATCTAAACCTCCCAAGCACTTCCTAATTCATTTCACAAATATACGTGGTCTCAGTTCTAATCTCAACGATGTCCATTTCCACTTGCAGTCTGCCAAACCCCATGTACTTTTTCTGACAGAATCTCAGTTATCGGTTGATTCAACTACTGCTCATCTCAGATGTCCAAATTATTCGCTGTATGATTCTTTTCACCTCAAAGGTGGTACTTGTGCATATGTCCGTTCTGATATTCCCTGTCAGAGACTTGGTAATTTGGAATCTCCTCTTTTCGATCTTCTCTGGCTTAAAATCTCTCTACCTCATTTTGTCTCTATCGTTCTCTCAACTCCACTAATCACTTGGAGATCTTTGACTTCCTCTCTTTGCAACTTGACTTTTTCCAGTCTAACTTTCCTAACAATGAGATAATTTTCCTTGGTGATTTTAATGTTCACAACTCCAGCTGGCTTCCGTTTTCTAGTCACACCGACCCAGCAGGTCGAGATGCTGAGGCTTTTGCAATTACTAATGACCTAGCACAGATTGTTCATTTACATACAAGAATACCAGACAATCCTAATCATACAGCCAATATGCTTGACCTTTTTCTCACAAACAACCCTTCTAAGTACACGGTCGAAGTGAGAGGTCCTTTAGGCACTTCAGATCACAACTTGGTGATTGTCTCTTCTCCAATGGAACCTTTATCTCATGGCTATTCCCAACCTCGTGTTGTTTGGCATTATAAGAATGCAAAATGGGATGACCTGCGAGATTTCTTTTCTTCTTTTCCTTGGTCGGATTACTGTTTCAAAACTTCTGATGTCAACGTTTGCTCAGATCGTGTCAGTGAAATTATTCTTGCAGGAATGGAATCCTTTATCCCACAGTCCACTTTAAAATCTCGCCCTTTCTCTAAACCTTGGTTTTCCAATAAATGTGCTAAGGCTGTTCAAGAGAAGAATGTTGCATATCGTAATTGGCTTGTTTCTAATTCTTCAGTTTCATTTTCTGCCTACACCAAAGCTCACAACAATTTTAAAGCAGTTATTAATCAGTCCAAACCAGAGTTTGAACAGGCTAAGAGTAGAAAACTTGCTTCTTGCTCTAATGGTAGCTGAGCATTCTGGTCTCTTGCCAAAGCTATTGGCCACAACTTTTGCCCATCTCTGCTCCCACCTCTGTCCAAACCAGATGGGTCTGTTCTTAGCCAAGGATAAAGCTGACCTGCTAGCATCCCATTTTTTTTCCGCCTCATGTATTAATGATCTTGGTAAAACACCTAGCACCATTCCCAACACGCTCCATTCAATGCCTCCTGTGGTCTTCCGTCAAAAGGATTTTGACAAAACGTGATGCTAAGAAAGCTCCAGGTCCGGATGGTATTTCTCCACTTGTTCTCAAAACCTGTGCTCCTGAACTTACTCCTATTCTTTGTCGCCATTTTTCACTTTCTTATTCCAAAGGTGTTTTTCCTTCTACTTGGAAATTTTCTCATATCCAGCCAGTTTCTAAAAAGGGTGACAAATCGCCCCCATCCAATTACTTCTACTCTTTCTAAAGTAATGGAGAAATCAATTAACCGCCAACTCCTAAATTACCTAGAAACTTTCCGTCTGATCAAGGATCGCCAGTATGGATTCTGTCAGTGTCGATCCACTGGTGATATTCTGGCTTATGTTACCCATTTATGGACTAATTCAATGGAAAGGTTCGGTGAAACACAAGTAGTTGCTCTTGACATCTCAAAGGCTTTCGATCGTGTTTGGTGTAAAGGCCTTCTAAAAAAGCTTCCATCTTATGGTTTGCCAACTGTTTTTAGTAATTGGTTATCCAGTTTTCTCTCTGATCGCTTACTGACGGTGATGGTAGATGGCTCTCTGTCTTCTAACTTTCTCCACTCATGCCGGTGTCCCCCAAGGTTCAGTTCTTTTCCCCACTCTTTTCCTCTTGTATATTAATGACCTTCTTCCATTGACTGGAAATCCAATCCATAGTTTTGCTGATGACAGCACACTGCATTCCACTTTCCATATTGAGAAACCTTGTTCTGCTTAATCAACATCAACTTCTCGAAAATCTGCTACCAATTCCTTAAATGCCGATCTTCAGGTAATTCTCCAGTGGGGCAAAGACAACTTGGTTGATTTGAACCCTTCTAAAACTCAGTCTTGTCTTATATCTAGCAAAAAAGGATTCTTCTGCTCCTATGCTAATCTTTAGTGACACTCCAATTTCTAGGCAAAATGATATATCTCTTTTGGGGATTACCCTGACTTCTAATCTCTCTTGGCACAAGCACATTACAAATAGATAGTATATGAATTAGATAGTATGAACCAGAGCTGTAATGCTCAATACATTCTACATTGATATCAATGTTTGTAAAATAATAACAGAAGTTTAGCTCAATATAGTACATGGAACACTTCCGTATGATACTTTCCAGAAATTAAAATAAAAAAATCGAAATACTTCCATTAGAGTTACAATTAATTTAAAAAATAATTAAAAATCAATTTAACGCAATTAAAATCCAGAAAATTAATTAAAAGAATTTAACGAAAAGAATTTAACAAGGAAGGAAAATCGTTTTGCAATTTTTTTTGTATTTTTAATTGCATTAAATTGATTTTTAATTATATTTTAAATTATTTGATACTCTAATGTAAGTTTTTCGATTTTATCATTTTAATTTCTGGAGAGTATCATACGGAAGTGTTCTATGTGCTATATTGAGGTAAACTTCTCTTATTATTTTATAAGTAAACTCTAAAAGGAAGGGGATGAAGCTGATTGATCCACTTGATATCAGTGGTTCAACTGTTGATGACAGATAGCAAACAAACTGAATGAGTATTTTGCATCTACATTCACACATGAGGAGATATTAAGGATTGAAAATGCCAGAAAGTTATCAAATTGTAGCAGGGTGCTTAATGATTTTGTAATAACTGAGAGCAAAGTGGAGGAGAAATTGTTGAAGTTAAACATAATAAAGGCATCTGGGGTGGATGGGATCTATGCAGTTATATTAAAGGAGGCGACAAAGGAAGTAAGTAAACCCTTAACCATAATTATGAGTGCATCCTTGGACTAAGGGGAGGTCCCAACGGACTGGAGATGTGCTTATCCCCAATTCACAAAGGGGGATCGAAGGGTGACATGAGTAATTACATACCAGTTAGTTTAACTTCTGTTCCGGGTAAAATAATGGAGTCACTGGTTAATGATGCATTGCAGGATCATCTAGACAAGACTGCAGCAATAATTCCGAAACAGCATGGGTTTGTTAAGGGAAAGTCTTGTCTGACAAATTTGATTGGATATTATGATGTGGTTACAAGGGTACTGGATGCAAAAAGTAATTTTGATATCATATACTTGGATTTCAGGAAAGCTTTTGACACTGTTGCACATGGAAGACTACTGTACAAATTGGAGCAAAATGGTATTAAGGGTAAGTTGTTACAATGGATAAAAGGATGGTTTGAGTGGGAGAAGACAGAGTGGTAATCAATGGGCGCTGCTCTTCGTGGACAAATGTTATTAGTGGAGTCCCACAAGGTTCGGTGTTGGGTCAACTGTTGTTTTGTATATTTATCAATGATATTGATGAAGGTATATCAGGCTTAGTGTCAAAGTTTGCAGTGATACTAAGGTTGGCAGGGTTGTTAATGACAGTAATGGCAGTGTGCTACTGCAACAGGATCTAGAAAATTTGGGAAGATGGGCTGAGAAGCGGCAACTGAAATTTAACATTGACAAATGCAAAGTACTGCATATGGGCAGAAGTAACCCCAGAGGAACATACCAACTGTGTGGTACCACATTTAAGGTGGTAGAAAATGAAAAAGACCTGGGAGTAATTGTGCAGTCAGATATGAAGTTTTCTGAGCAATGCAGACAAGCTGCCAGAGCAAGTCATAGGTTTTTGTCAATGATATACAGGAATTTTGCTAGCAGGGAAAAGGAGGTGATTGTCCCTCTGTATAAGGGAATGGTCGGGCCACACCTTGAGTACTGCGTACAAGTCTGGAGGCCTCATTTTACGAAGGATGTAGATTTGCTTGAGCGTGTACAGAGAAGGGCAACAAGATTGGTGAGGGGAATGAAGGGATCCTCTTACCAAGAGAGGCTTAAGTTCTGCAAATTGCAGCGGCTTGAGACTGGGCACCTGCGAGGTGATCTGATTGAGGTGTATAAGTCATTGAATGGGTTTAGCACGCTGAATTCTGATGGGATTCTTCCACTTATTCAGATTACGAACCTAAGGGGGCATAAATTCAAATTGAGGAAAGACAGATGTAAAATAGATGTTCGGAAATTTGCCTTTAGCCAGCAGGTGGTTAATTGCTGGAACAAACTTCCATCTGTCGTTGAAGTTGATAGGTCAAATAAATTTAAAGGGGAACTGGACAAACATTTAGAGGGATTGTGTGAATTTTTTTTGGCTGATGCGGCATAAGCTCATATGCTTACTTTCTTGCATCACATACCACTATTACTGGTACTCGTTTCTCAGATGAGAAGAAATTCAACCTACATGGCTGTGATGGGAGACAAACAATTCGCCGTAGATGCGGTGAAGAATACCATCCAGATTGTATTGTATCTACAGTGAAATTCCCTACCAGCCAAACGATATGGAGGTGTATATCGTATCGTGGCGTAGGTCACCTGCAGTTTATAAAAGGTTCCGTACATGCCAATGGATAAGTGACTATATTGGAAGGAAAATTGCTGCCAACCATTAGAGACCATTTCAACCTGACAAGTAACTTTCAGGACGATTCTGGTCCTAGTCATTGGGCAAAAAGTGTAAGTAGGCACTTCTTACTTTAGCTTCATTTCTGCATTAGAGGTTCGACTGTAATGTGTTTATATTTGTTACAGGTGAAAAAATGGTTTATAAGAATGGTCCATTACAATTCTTAGCTGGCCAGGAAACAGTCTGGACCTGCAGATTTCACAAGATATTCATCTTGTGGAATCTGCAGTTGCCAGAAAGAAAGCAAAGACCCTTCATGAACTTCAGGAAGCCATAATTTGTATTAGGAACCATGAACTAACAGTTTGATTATCTTCAGAAATTGATCTTGTCAATGCCTCGACGGTGTACTGCTGTCATCAGGGCTAGAGACAGTTCAACTAAATATTAGTTTGCACCTGGTGATCTTTTAATTTTGTTTTCCATTTAAAATGATAAACTGAAGCAAATTGGGGACTATTTATTTTGGTAATATTTCAGCCAAAGTTCTGTTTACCAAAACTGTTGTATAAAGGTTGCAAATGCCCATTTTGAATATTTTGAAAGCAGCTGTCAAATATTACTTAGCTTTGCCTTAACTATTAATAAATATATTTTGTTTATATTTCTATTTGTGATGCTAGTCATTAATGTAACATTAATGTTACATTAATGACTGAAATGTGAAATTGCTCGGTGATGCACTTTCTTTGAACACCAGTGTATATTGATTGGAGGGGGACGAGAGAGAAAGAGAGATAAATAATAATGGCATTGTGGTATTAAAAGGTGAAGATAAAAGAAAAAGAATGTCAAAATGTTTTGTTTGCCTTTGACAAAATAAAGATAGTAGGAATGCCAAAAAAAAAGTAGAAGTGAAAATATTTTACTCAGATATTCTGTGGTTGTCACTCTCCATCCATAGCTATGGCCATGTAATCATTAAACTAATAACACTTAAATGTGATATTAAATACTGAATTATATGCCCTCTCTGTACTTCCCTACATCAGTATACATTTTTTAATGATTTATGTTTTAGCTGTGACAATATAATGATATTGCCACTTGTTCAGAGAAGTCCAGATTCAGTCCCCATTGATTATTAGAGGAATTTCTAGTCTTCTGCAATCAAGGCTGTAGTTAGGCAGTCGCAGCCAGAGAAAAGTAGGGTTCCCCTGGTGAGCTATTCCAGTTTTTTTTTTTTTACTAAAACCCCAAGCACGAAAGGTATTAGAACCTATTGTACTTAGTATCAGGCAGATTGAAGGTTGAGAAGATGAAAGAAGATATTTGTTGACTTGAAGATACTTGAATTTCTGTAGAGTAATTTTCAGAAAATATGTGTGAAGGAAGAGTGTTCTAAAAAATGGAAGTCGAAAGGATAAATGAGGAAGAAGAAAAGTTGGTTCTATGAAATTGGACAGTGAAAGGATGTTGACTGGTTGTGGCACATGCTTGGACTGGTTTAGGGGGGGGGAGAATTGTAGAAGCCAATTAGAGAAGAACAGTGCCTGTGGAAATATCTCTAGAAAAGGCATACAGCAGAATCAGAACATCAATGAGAAAGAGAGTGGAGGGACTTTGTAAGAGATGGGTCATTAATTAACCTATCTGTCCTCTTTGAATGTGGAGTCTAGAAGCCCCATAACCTCTGGCTTCTGCCCTCTTTTGAATGGAGTCTAGAAGCCAGAGATTATGGGGGCACTGCCCCAGGTGTGGGTACAATATTCCATGGTAGGGCAGATTTCAGATTTGTACAGAGTGAGTAGCTGTTTAGAAGAAAAGTAATGCCAAGAGCAAAAATCCCAATTTTTTTAGATGTAGGGGAAGCAATATTTGTAATGTGCTTATGCCGAGAGAGATTAGAAGTCAAGGCAATCCATAATAGAGATGTGTAACCTTGTCTAGAAATCTCACTGTTATCAAAAATAATTATAGGAGCAGAAGGATCATTTTTCCAGATTGAGTTTTAGAAGGATTGAAATAATTAAGGCTCCATTGGAGAATTACCAGGATGCCAGCATTTAAGGAATTGGTTTTGGATAGAATTTCCAGTCATTGGAAGAAAGTCATTAACATACAAGAGGAAAGGAGTGGAAGAAAGAACCTGAAACCTGGAGAACACCAGTATTAGTACAGAATTTAGAGAACATCTACCATCACTCGCAGTAAGAAGTCAGAGAAGAGACTGGATACTCAATTAAAAAACAGTCAGCAATCCATAAGAAGAAAGCTTATTTAGAATACCTTTATGCCAAACACAAACAAAAGATTTTGAAATGTTAAGAGCAACTGCTTTAGTCTCACCAGCCTTTTACATTGAATTTTTCCAAAGATGAGTAACTTAAGCCAGTATATCAGCAGTGGATCAACACCACTAGAATCCTATTCATGTTATTGATCAAATGGAAGATTTTAAAAAAGTTTAAGTTGGAGGTTTTTTTTTTTATGTAAACCCCAAACATGGGAGGTATTAGAACCTATAATACTTAGTACCGTGCTTGGGTTGGAGGTTGAGAAGACGAAAGAAGATATTTCTGACATTGGATTTGAACTTTTGTAGATTGTAATTTTCAGGAAATAAGTATGATGGTTGGTTGGTTGTTGGGTTTTATTGGTGCATTAGCAACTAAGGCTATAATGCGCCAGGAAATACGTATGAAGGAAGGTTGTTCCAGAAAACGGTAGTTGAATGAATAAACTAGGAAGATGAAAAATTAGTTCTGTGAGTTTGAAGTTGGACAGTAAACGGATGTTGGCTGGAGGCTGCACATGTTCGGACTGTTTTGAAAGAGAGAGCGAGAATTATAGAAGCCAATTCAGAAGAACAGTGCCTGAAAGTATCTACAGAAAAGGCATGCAGCAGAAACAGTACGTCTATGAGACAGTGAGTGAAGAGACTGTTAGAGATGAGTCATCAATTAACCTAACTGCCTGAGAGAGGTTTTGGGGGGGCAACACCCCCAGATGTGGGAACAATATTCCATTGTAGGGCGGATTTGCGATTTGTAAAGAGTGAACAGCTGTTTGGAAGAAAAGTAACACCAAGAGTGAAAGAGAAAACAAGTTTTTTAGATGCAGAGGAAGCAATATTTGTAATGTGCTTGTGCCAAGAGAGATTAGAAGTCAGGGTAATCCCCAAAAGAGATATATCATTTTGCCTAGAAATCGGAGTGTCACCAAAGATAAGCATAGGAGCAGAAGAATCCTTTTTTGCGAGATATAAGACAAGACTGAGTTTTAGAATGATTGAAATCAACTAAGTTGTATTTGCCCCACTGGAGAATTACCTGGAGATAGGCATTTAAGGAATTGGTAGCAGATTTTCGAGAAGTTGAAGCTGATTGAGCAGGGCAAGGTTTCTCAAAATGGAAAGTGGAATGCAATGTGCTATCATCGGCAAAACTACGGATAGGATTTCCAGTCAATGGAAGAAGGTCATTAATATACAAGAGGAAAAGAGTGGGGGAAAGAACTGAACCTTGGGGGACATTGGCATTAGTGGAGAAGTTAGAAGACAGAGAGCCATCTACCATTACCCTCAGTGAGTGATCAGAGAGAAAACTGGATAACCAATTACAAAAAACAGTTGGCAAACCATAAGATGGAAGCTTGTTTAGAAGACATTTATGCCAAACATAATCGAAGTCACCACCAAATACGGAGGATGTGGAAAGGTCAGGGAATGACCACTGCATATCCCGGAGCAATATTGCCTTAGTTGCAAATGCGCCTAAAAACCAAAACAACAACCAAACATGATCGAAAGCCTTTGAGATTTCAACAGCAACTGCTTGTGTCTCCCCGAACTTTTCCATTGAATTAGTCCATAAATGGGTAATATAAGCCAGAATAATACCAGTAAAGTGACACTGACGGAATCCATACTGGCGATGATTGATCAGACAGAAGGTTTCTAGGTAGTTTAAGAGTTGGTGGTTAATTGATTTCTCCATTACTTTAGAAAGATAAGAAGTCATTGCAATGGGACGATAATTGGATGGGAGACATTTGTCACCCTTTTTAGAAACTGGCTGGATATGAGCAAATTTCCAAGCAGAAGGAAAACGCCTTTGGAATAAGAAAGTGAAAAAAAGGCAGCAAAGAACAGAAGTAAGTTCAGGAGCACAGGTTTTGAGAACAAGTGGAGAAATACCATCGGGACCTGGAGCTTTCTTAGCATCACGATTTGCCAAAATCCTTCTGACATCCTTTTGATGGAAGACCACAGGAGGCATTGAATGGAACATGTTGGGAATGGTGGGAGGTGCTTTACCAAGATCATTAATACATAAGTTGGAAGAAAAATGGGATGCTAGCAGGTCAGCTTTATCAATGACTGAAGTGACAACAGAACCATCTGGTTTGGACAGAGGTGGGAGCAGAGATGGGCAAAAGTTGTGGCCAATAACTTTGGCAAGTGACCAGAATGCTCGGTTACCATTAGGGCAAGAAGCAGGTTTTCTACTCTTAGCCTGTTCGAACTCTAGTTTGGACTGATTAATAACTGCTTTACAATTGTTGCGAGCTTTGGTGTAGGCAGAAAATGAAACTGGAGAATTAGAAACAAGCCAATTTCGATATGCAACATTCTTCTATTGAACAGCCTTAGCACATTTATTGGAAAACCAAGGTTTAGATAAAGGACAGGATTTTAAAGTGGAGTGTGGAATAAAGGATTCCTTCCTGTAAGAATGATTTCACTGATATGATCTGAGCAAACGTTGACATCAGAAGTTTTGAAACAGTAATCTGACCAAGGAAAAGAAGAAAAGAAATCTCGCTGGTCATCCTATTTTGCATTCTTGTAATGCTAAACACTACGAGGTTGGGAACAGCCATGAGATAAAGGTTCCATTGGAGAAGAGACAATCACCAAGTTGTGATCTGAGGTGCCCAGAGGACCTCTCACTTCGACCGTGTACTTTGTGAGAAAAAGATGAAGCGTGTTGGCTGTATGGTTAGGATTGTCTGGTATTCTTGTAGGTAAATGAAAAAAAAATCTGTGGAAGGTCATTAGTAATTGCAAACGCCTCAGCATCTCGACCAGCTGGGTCAGTGTGACTAGAAAACAGAAGCCAGCTGGAGTTGTGAACATTAAAATCACCAAGGAAAATTATCACACTGTTAGGAAAGTTAGACTGGAGAAAGTCAAGTTGCAAAGAGAGGAAGTCAAAGATCTCCAAGTGATTAGTGGAGTTGAGAGAACGGTAGAGACAACAGATGAATTTGACAAAATGAGGTAGAGAGATTTTAAGCCAGAGAAGATCGAAAAGTGGAGATTCCGAATTACCAAGTCTCTGACAGGGAATATCGGAATGGACACAAGCACAAGTACCACCTTTGAGGCAAAAGGAATCATACAGCGAATAATTTGGGCAACTGAGATTAGCAGTAGTTGAATCAAACGACAACTGAGATTCTGTCAGAAAACTTACATGGCGTTTGGCTGACTGCAAGTGGAAATGGACATCATTAAGATTAGAATTGAGACCACGTATATTTGTGAAATGAATTAGTAAGTGTTTGGGAGGATCATTTTGCAGGTAAGCTTACTCTATTAATTTCACAATTCATGGTGTATTCAATAGTAAGAAAAAGTGGGTGGGACAGGATGTATGAAGTAATGAAATTTTTGGATATGGCGTACATATGGTAAGAATATACCACAATCCTTGACATAATGTGGCCTCGACAATGCCTCCCGCACCCACACTACTCGGACTCCCTCCAGTCACTATCTGTCAGAGTAGAGGTAGCAAGATTATACACTAGCTGATCTGGAAGCTTCTTAGAGAGTTACCAATTGGTTCGGTTCGGTCCAGTGTACAAACTAGTGGCTGGCCTGCGAACACCGTTTTAGAGCTGTACCCTCAAAATGTAAGGAAGATTGGATCTTGCCATGATGTTCATCATAATCTCAAAATCATTAATCATACTGCATGATGGAAGAGATGGGAAAGGGTTGATCGGAACTTAGCTCTGCAGACTAAACATGCGTTCCACCACTTCAAGCCTCCAATAAGCAAAGTGGTGGTATTGCACCAGTTGATGAGTCATATACCACCTAGTACTGCTTGGTAACACAGAGGGGCGGCATTCCTCCATGTGGTGTGGTTGCCACACCTCGACCCCTGCTTACATTGGTTCACACCTGGGTGGTCACCCACCGTGTGCTTGTGTATGGAGGTTATACTCAGGATTACTAACAGTCCCACCATCATGAAGGTGCAAGCAGAGGATTTGGCTATCACAAACTGTCCGGACTTCGGCGAAATTGGGTCCACTTGATTTGAGTGTCACCCGAATATCAGTTCCACCAGCGTTTTAGACTCCCAGGTAGCAAGTACAGCTTGTCTGGCACATCTGAGAGAATGTCTGTGACAGCCTCAAGGTTATCAGATTTCTCCATTACTTTAGAAAGATTAGAAATAAGTGCAATGCAACGATAATTGGATGGGAGGAATTTGTCACTCTTTTTAGGAACTGGTGAGCAGATTTCCAAGCAGAAGGAAAAACACCAGTGTCTTTTTAATGCTTTATAATTTCTTTCTAAATATCGCTGGATTACATTTTTAATCATTGCCTCCAAGACTTTCCTTACCACTGAAGTCAGATATACCAGTCTGCACTTACCTAGAAGTCAACGTTTTAGGTAATGAACCAAACTGTTATCCAAATATGGTAATGGTTAGTCTATTACTGTATAATAATGTAGTTCTTTGAAGTTTAAGTTCCTAAGAATATTTATATTATAAAAATATAGTAATTTTTTATAAGTCTAGCTCCCAATGATAAAGCATCAGTGAGACAGAACATTTCTACATTCTGGTGATATTATCCACCTTTGCTTCCTTTAAATATCCTAGTTAATTTATAACTAGGATATTTAAAGTGTGATATTTTTTTTGTTTTTTTTTTTAATATCAGATAATGAGGCATGCTCATGTTTGGAATCATTTTGAAGACTACTGAAATATCAGAACATATGTGCATTGTGTTCATTTTTTTTGCAGGATGACAGATCCTGATAATATAGAAGTTAACAAACAGTTTCTTAATCATGTAAGTAATCCAGTTAAATGAAAGTTGTAAATCATTATGATATTGTTACTTAAAACAAAGTCAGGGTGAAATAAATTTACATCCTATACATGTATACCTCTGTATATAGAGATAAATGATTTTTAATTCTAATCATATATACAGCCAGGCCTCGCATAACACGAGTTCGATTAATATGATTTTCAGTGAACGCTCTTTGAAAAATTATACCACTTTTCACTTTACACGATGCAAATTTCCAATTAATGCAATCTTTTTTTTTTTTTTTTTTTAATGTGATAGTTGAAAAAGATTTGACTCGCGCGTTAAGCTTACCGCGAGTCGTACAGTCAATGAACAAACGTTTGCCTGCTGCACGCCTTGATGTGTTCCATCAACCATCGGAAGAAGACGTGTTACTTGTTTGTCTCCTGCTAATAAAATCAATGCACACTTGCATAAAAATTCAAATTTTTAAATGAGCCAGATGAAAATGTTACCGCGGAAGAGATAACGGTAAAAGAACTAGATGAAATCTTTCGTATCGCAGAGAACCTCAAACAAAAGGTTTGAGGTTTTCTTTGATATTTGTTTTGCCAGGGCCCAGAGAAGATTGTTGTCGGCTATCGGAAATTGATTGATGAAAAGAGAAAATCAGCACTGTTCAAATATTTCTGCAACAGTCATTTCTTCATTGTGTATTTTATTTATGTCAGAGATTCCCAAACTTTCTCGGTTCAGGCGCCCTTAGTGTCTCAGTAATTTTTTCAAGGCAAACCCAGAACAAAAGAAATACCTAACAGTTCCGTTTAGTAGTTAGGTCCAAACGACTTAATAAGAAAAGCTGAAACTGTGAACTGCCTCGAGCTAGTAGCTCGCGCGGTGTCTGACAGATGTCGAGTATCGCTGTGTTTCCCTCGAAAATTTAAAATATTCTGCGGCGCGCAGTTTGGGAACCGCTGTTTTATGCAGTAAACATTTAATTCCATAATTATTTTCATTATCTTTTACATTGTGTACAGTTAAAAAGTTATTTAAAAGGTATTTTTAAAATTCTTTATGGACATTCCAGGTCAAGGACCAATTATAATTTTTCCTATTGATTATTATATTCGGTTAACGTGTTTCCGTTTTGCGCAATGCGCTCGTGGGACGAATTAATCGCGTTAATCGAGGCCAGCCTGTACTTGTATATGTGATTGGAGTACTAAAGAGAAATAATTTGCACTTTTAATGAAAGTTCAAGTCGGTGTTAGAGTCCCATTTTAGCCATTTACTCTGCTTAAGTTCACTGCAAACTGAGTGATAGAATGATCCATTGTTTGTTCAGAAAAGGTCAGTATGATGCTTAAATTTAATAAGTTAATGAATAATATACTTTATTACCATGTGTTTTGGTTCAATGTAGTTTGTTGAGCAATGATGCATTTTTCTGATACCTAGTACGATCAGTTTGCCAAAATTTAACACACATTAAGATGCATTTCTGAATCTGCTTTTCTTGCCACTGCAATAGAGTGGGATTGGGGGGGGGGGTAATTAAATTGCTAATAAGATATGGGAGTGCATTTCCCATTAAAACAAAGTACAGCATAACTAAATAACCAGTTATTTTGTACTGTTATCATAGAAAGATTTTCATTCATTGTAATTGTAATGATTTTAGATTTTATTGTACTGTGCTTTCATGGAAGGTGGTTTCTGTATCTTATTTAGTCCAGTCCTCATTATATTGTCTAGGAGATGAAATTGCAGAGCAGAACCAGAAGTGTAGCCTCTGTGTACTAGAAGTAACCTTAATCTTAAAAAAAATCTTCCAAATGCCTAACCCTGTCTTGTTTGTTGCAAATCACCTTATTATTAGAGTAGAATCTCATAAACCCAACATCCATGGGGACATACCACATTCCGAATTTTTGAAGGTTATGCATATGGGCTAGGTGTTTGGGGTAGTTCATTATTTTATTAGATAATACAATGGCCCTGATCCATATAATTTCAACAGAACATAGGCACTAGCATTAAGCCAAAATGTTAACTTGTACTGCTAGATCAGTCCAGTGAGTACTGTGCTTTCATGGCTTTATTTCTTAGACACATAGTAATCTACATGTCTAAGAAATAAGGAACTCTTTCAAATGCTGCCTCCAGCAGATATTGCAATTGTTCAGTATTTTTAATTATTAAGTGTAAATAGTGCAATATGATTTCAGCCATCAGATCATCTTAAACACTAAATACACAATATGGTACTATACTCAGAAGTAGTATTGAACAATGTTACAAATATGTAGTAACAATGACAAAGTCATCTAGGAAACAAAATATATAAAAGAGAAAGAAATTGGTGAACGTAATGCATGAATTTGGCATCTGAACCTGCACTGATTTTTTTTTTTTTTTTTTTGTTAGGTCCATTCAGACTATTTTTTCTCTACCCTAGTAAAGTCGACTAACCTCAGAAATATTCAAAAAGCTCCAGATTTTTGAGGTTCTATTATATAAGAATCTGAGTTTCCCATCAGTTGATAACTGCCCCACTGTGCTTTCTTCTGTTCTATAAAGGTCATTCAAATGAAAACCATAAACCCAACATAAATGCATTTTATGCAATCTTTTGTCAGATTATTGATTGAGATCTGTTGGTAACGCTGTGCTCCTGCTATTCAGAAACAGTCAATTTTTAAGAGGTGGTATTTCAGTCATGAACATAGAGATGTCATCTGTAATTTAGTTTTTGGATGCAGAAGGAATAAAACCTGCCAAAATTTTAAATTAGAACACATAGTAACTGGAGATGAATCTTGGGTACCCGATTACACACTAGAAAGAAAATGTGCAAGTTCAGGGTGACACAATGGATGCTCACAAATTGGAGCAGTGCAGCCTTAAGGGCAAGTTGCTGCTGTGGATATAGGGATGGTTGAATGGGAGAAGACAGAGAGTGGTAATCAATGGACAATGCCGATTCGTGGACTAATGTTAATAGTCCATGAAGAGCAGTATATTAGTCCATGAGTAGACAGGGTTCGGTGCTGGACCCATTGTTGTTTTCTGTATTTATAAACAATATTGATTGAGGTATTGATTGATATTAATGTCACAGACATTCTCTCAGATATGCCAGACAAGCTGTACTTGCTACCTGGGAGTTTAAAATGCTGATGGAACTGATATTCGAGTGAAACTCAAGTCAAGTGGACCCAATTTCGGCGAAGTCTGGACAGTCTGTGACAGCCAAATCCTCTGCTTGCACCTTCATGATGGTGGGACTGTTAGTAATCCTGGATATAACCTCCATGCACAAGTACATGGTGGGTGACCACCCAGGTATGAACCAATTTAAGCAGGGGTCGAGGTGTGGCACCCGCACCGCATGGACGAATGCCACCCCTCTGTGTTACCAAGCAGTACTAGGTGGCAGATGACTCTCATCAACGAGCGCAATACCACCACTTTGCTTATTGGAGGCTTGAAGTGGTGGAACCCATGTTTATTCTCTACAGCAAAGTTCCGGTCAACCCTTCTCCATCTCTTCCATCATGCAGTATGATTGACAACTTTTGAGGTTATGATGAACATCATGGCAAGATTCAATATTCCTTACATTTCGAGGGTACAGCTCTAAAACAGCCACTAGTTAGTACACCGGACCGAACCTATTGGTAACTCTCTAGGAGGCTTCCGGATCAGCAAGTATATAATCTTGCTACCTCTACTCTTCCAGATAGTGACTGGAGGGAGTCCGAGTAGTGTGTATGCGGGGAGCATTGTCGAGGCCACGTTATGTCAAGGATCTGGGTATATTCTTACCACGTGTACACCATATCCAAAAATTTCATTACTTCATACAGCATGTCCCACCCACTTTTTCTTACTATTGAATAGACCATGAATTGTCAAACTAATAGAGTAAGCTTATCTGCGAAAAGATCCTCCCAAACACTTACTAATTCATTTCACAAATATACGTGGTCTCAATTCTAATCTCAACGATATCCATTTCTACTTGTACTCAGCCAAACCCCATGTACTTTTTCTGACAGATTCTCAGTTATTGGTTGATTCAACTACTGCTCTTCTCAGGTTCCCAAATTATTCGCTGTATGATTCCTTTCACCTCAAAGGTGGTACTTGTGCATATGTCTGTTCTGATATTCCCTGTCAGGGACTTGGCAATTTGGAATCTTCTCTCTTTGATCTTCTCTAGCTTAAAATCTCTCTACCTCGTGTCAAATTCATCTGTTGTCTCTACCGTTTTCCCAGCTCCACTAATCACTTGGAGCTCTTTGACTCTCTCTCTTTGACTTTCTCCAGTCCAACTTTCCTAACAGTGAAGTAATTTTCCTTGGTGATTTTAATGTTCACAACTCCGGCTGGCTTCCATTTTCTAGTCACACCGACCCAGCTGGTCGAGATGCTGAGGCTTTTGCAATTACTAATGACCTTGCACAGATTGTTCATTTACATACAAGAATACTGGACAATCCTAACCACACAGCCAACACACTTGCCCTTTTTCTCACAAACAACCCTTCTAAGTACACGGTTGAATGAGAGGTCCTTTAGGCACTTCAGATCACAACTTGGTGATTGTTTCTTCTCCAATGGAGCCTTTATCTCATGGCTATTCCCAACCTCATGTTGTTTAGCATTACAAGAATGGAAAATGGGATGACCTGCGAGATTTCTTTTCTTCTTTTCCTTGGTCGGATTATTGTTTCAGAACTTCTGATGTCAATGTTTGCTCAGATCGTGTCAGTGAAATTATTCCTGCAGGAATGGAATCCTTTATTCCACACTCCACATTAAAATCTCGTCCTTTATCTAAACCTTGGTTTTCCAATAAATGTGCTAAGGCTGTTCAAGAGAAGAATGTTGCATATCTTAATTGGCTTGTTTCTAATTCTTCAGTTTCATTTTCTGCCTACACCAAAGCTCGCAACAATTGTAAAGCAGTTGTTAATCAGTCCAAACTAGAGTTCGAACAGACTAAGAGTAGAAAACTTGCTTCTTACCCTAATGGTAGCCAAGCATTCTGGTCTCTTGCCAAAGCTATTGGCCGCAACTTTTACCATTTCTGCTCCCACCTCTGTCCAAACCAGATGGTTCTGTTGTCACTTCAGTCATGGATAAAGCTGACCTGCTAGCATCCCATTTTTCTTCCAACTCATGTATTAGTGATCTTGGTAAAATACCTCCCACCATTCCCAACACGCTCCATTCAATGCCTGCTGTGGTCTTACGGCGAAAGGATGTCAGAAGGATTTTGACGAATTTGATGCTGAGAAAGCTGCAGGTCCGGATGGTATTTCTCCACTTGTTCTCAAAACCTGTGCTTCTGAACTTACTCCTATTCTTTGCTGCCTTTTTTCACTTTCTCATTTCAAAGGTATTTTTCTTCTGCTTGGAAATTTGCTCATATCCAGCCAGTTTCTAAAAAAGGGTGACAATCCCTCCCATCCAATTATCGTCCCATTGCAATTACTTCTACTCTTTCTAAAGTAATGGAGAAATCAATTAATCGCCAACTCCTAAACTACCTAGAAACCTTCTGTCTGATTAATGATCGCCAGTATGGATTCCATCAATGTCGATCCACTAGTGATATTCTGGCTTATGTTACCCATTTATGGACTAATTCAATGGAAAGGTTTGGTGAAACACAAGAAGTTGCTCTTGACATATCAAAGGCTTTCGATCGTGTTTGGCATAAAGGCCTTCTAAAAAAGCTTCCATCTTATGGTTTGCCAACTGTTTTTTGTAATGGTTATCCAGTTTTCTTTCTGATTGCTCACTGAGGGTGATGGTAGATGGCTCTCTGTCTTCTAACTTCTCCATTAATGCCGGTGTCCCCCAAGGTTCAGTTCATTCCCCCACTCCTTTCCTCTTGTATATTAATGACCTTTTTCCATTGACTGGAAATCCTATCCATAGTTTTGCCGATGATAACACATTGCATTCCACTTTCCATTTTGAGAAATCTTGCCCTGCTCAATCAGTTTCAACTTCTCGAAAACCTGCTACCAATTCCTTAAATGTTGATCTTCAGATAATTCTCCAGTGGGGCAAAGTCAACTTAGTTGATTTCAACCGCTCTAAAGCTCAGTCTTGTCTTATATCTCACAAAAAGGATTCTTATCTTTGGTGACATTCCGATTTCTAGACAAAATGATATATCTCTTTTGGGGATTACCCTGACTTCTAATCTCTCTTGGCACAAGCACATTACAAATATTGCTTCCTCTGCATCTAAAAAACTTGGGTTTCTCTTTCGCTCTCGGCGTTACTTTTCTTCCAAACATCTGTTCACTCTGTATAAATCGCAAATCTGTTCTATCATGGAATATTGTTCCCACATCTGGGGTGGTGTCCCCAAAACCTCTCTGAGGCTTCTAGATTCCATTCAGAAGAGGGCAGTTATGTTAATTGATAACTCATCTCTAACAGAGTCTCTCCACTCACTGTCTCATAGACGTACTGTTTCTGCTGCAGATACCTTTAGGCACTGTTCTTCTGAATTGGCTTCTATAATTCCTACTCTCTCTTTCAAAACAGTCTGAACACGTGCGGCCTCCAGCCAACATCCATTTACTGTTCAACTTCAAACTCACAGAGCCAACTTTTCATCTTCCTCGTTTATTCATTCAACTGCCGTTTTCTGGAACAACCTTCCTTCATACATATTTCCTGAAAATTACAGTCTACAGAAGTTCAAATCCAATGTCAACAAATATCTTCTTTCGTCTTCTCAAACTCCAACCCAAGCACGGTAATAAGTACTATAGATTCTAATACCTCTCGTGTTTGGGGTTTACATAAAAAAAAAAGGTATATCAGGGTTGTTAATAAGAAGGTTGGCAGGGTTGTTAAAGACAGTATGCTACTGCAAGAGGATCTAGAAAAGTTAGGCAGATGGGCTAAGTGGCAACTGAAGTTTAACATTGACAAATGCAAAGTACTGTGGATGGGTAACAGTAACCCCAGAGAAACATACGAACTGTGTGTGGTACTACACTTAGGATGGTAGAAAATAAAAAGGACCTGGGAGTAATTGTACAGTCAGATATAAAGTTTACTGAGCAGTGCAGGCAGGCTGCCAGAGCAGGTCATGGGGTATTGTCAATGATATACAGAAATTTTTGCTAGGAGGATAAAATGAGGTGATTATCCTTTTTTATAAGGCAATGGTCAGGCCACGCCTTGAGTACTGCGTACAGGTCTGTTGGCCTCATTTTAGGAAGGATGTAGTGTTGCTTGAGTGAGTATAGAAAAGGGCTACAAGATTGGTGAGGAGGACAAAAGGGTTCTCTTACCAAGAAAGGCTTAACTTGTGCAAATTGAAGTGTCTGGAGACTAGGCACCTTTGAGGTAATCTGATTACGAACCTGAGGGGGCACAAATTCAAATTAAGGAAAGACGGTTGTAGAATAGATGTGCAGAAATTTGCCTTTGGCCTGCGTGTAGTTGATTGCAGGAACAAACTTCCATCTGTTGTGGAAGTTGATAGCTTAAATGAATTCAAGGAAGAACTAGGCAGACTTTTGGAGGAAATGGGAAGTGGTTTTTTTTTTTTGCTGATGCTGTATAAGCTTGCTTTCTTGAATCATATGTCACTACTATAATGCTTACCTTGACTGAAGAAAGTACCCACACACCATCTGGGAAAGTGTTGCTGTATTCTAGTATCTTAAAGAAGTGATTCGGAATATTTTCTAGGAGAAACAGTGATGCGTGACATTTTCTCTGATGTGCTTCTGAACTAGCAGTTAAAAGCCATCGATTTGAAAGAAACATGGGTCACAATCCTCCATGTGTACTTGCAGTATGATTATGTTTCTCTTCACACTGCTCATTCTACAGTGAACCAGATATAGGAAAATGAAGTTTGTGGTATTACTCCATCCTCGAAAATCACCAGACTCAGTTCCATATGGATTAAGTCTAGTGAATTAGCTCATGTGGAGCTAATTAGCCACTAAAAGTACACTGTGAGGGTACTTCTCTTCAAATGGAGAGGTCAAAATAGTAGTGCCTGAAGGGTTTCACCCATCATGTACTACTATTTTGACCTACACTTCAACACCAATTACAAAACTTCTCTTGAGGAATCTAGGCATTAGTGTAGCATTAAAGGGAATTATGTTGAATGTGATGGGGACTACCTTGAAAGCTGTCGTGCATAATTTCTTTATTGTTTGTGAAGTGCAACTTTTATTTAACTTTTTTGGTTTTTGTTTGAATGACCTTGTATTAACTCTTTTAGCATTGATCCCCCCAAATTAATCGATGCAGGGAGCAGTTTTGATTATTGTCAACATCAAGCAAAAATTCTTAAAAAGAAAAATGTGCAAAAAAAATTGTAAATTAGATGGCAGCACTACTGGAATTCACAAATAGATATGTTGATTGAAAAAAAAAAGTTGAAATTTCCCATAAGGTACCAAGACTTATTTTCCCATTCAAGTTATATGCAGATATTTCCATCACTGTCGTGTGGTCTGTAGCATACCCCCACTTTTAACTTTCCTTTGTCATTAATGATCTTACACGACACAGACATAATGCACCCCTTAAATTATTCTAAAGCAGAGCATGATCTTATTGCATTTAAGCAGCTTTTGATGAGAAGCATAAAGCCCCCCATTCCTTCTTATCTCTCCTATATACAATGTATATTCCAAAATGACTCATTACTTCCTATATCAGGGTGATACCAAGTCTAAGTTAACCCTATTATATCAGCATCAGTAGACTTACCCAGTTGCTTAAATTCATTCATTTTATTGATAGTACTCCTAACATTATATAAACAGTTTAAACTTCATATGTGATTGTTATTCACTTTCCTGATACGTCCCCTTGTAATTACTGAAGCACATTATACCATCAATAGCTTGTTGTACAATGACTAATCATCCATGGACCTATGGAACCATGGTTTACAATTGAACTTTGGAAGACTCAAATCCTCAAGGACAGTGCAACCTTGATTCATGCTAATAACCAGTTGCATACTGTGTTTCCTATTCCTTACTAGTAGTTTCCTCTGAATTCTTAAAGTAATAGTATTTGTCATATAATGCAAGGAAGCCACAAGCTATTGCTGCACTGACAAAAAAAAAAAAAAAAAAAAACAGCATGTGTATTCTATACACAAGAAAGATATTTTATTTTGTGTGAAAATATCCTTGGCTTGGATGAGGGTTGGGCCTTCATAGTCATTATGTCTGCAGTTGCAAATTCAAAGAGAAGTAACAGATAACTTTCTGGAGTGCACAATCATACATCATTTTCATTCCACAATCTGTCACAGATATCACAAAAAGCTCCAAATGTATTTTGCAGAAATTGTTGAAATTCTTTATAGGAGGTTATGGTCATGTTCGATGTTCTTGTAAATGATTTCATGCTCAACTACTGTTGAAACTTGCAGAGCATCTACAACACACTGTTGAAACTTGCAGAGCATCTACAACACACTGTTGAGCTGAAAAATGATTGTTTCTTTTTTGGATGATGCAATCGAAGCTGGTTGTTGCAGTATACCCTGTCTAGCTGGTTCAGAAATCAATTGAAAATCCTTAGGTCATTCATTTGAACTCAAATTTTCTGGATTGAAATCTTCAGGAAGTTCTTGAATGTAATTTCATGATGTTGATGGTCCACCTTGATGAGAAGTCGATGTAGAAGGTTGATGTTGATCAAAATCTTGAGAAACAGATTTTATTAAACTCTGCATTTTTTTTCGTTCTCTATGTTTTTGAACACGTTATTTTTCTCAACATGGAAGGCTTCTTCGGTAGCTTTGAAGCTTTTATTCTTACATAATATTACTACCCGCTACTTACTCTATTGTATCAACATTAGCGACTGGTTAGCATTGTTAGCGCCACTTAGGAAGTGATGTCATTTGCATCATTTCTGTACGAAAATTTCATTACCAATTGGTTTTGTTTCAGTGCCCAAATGTTGTAGGTGCCACCAAAGATGTTTTCACATCAAAAAAAAAAAAAAAGTAGATAAGAAAATAAAAATTATATGCTTCCCTCATACAGTTAACTATCCAGTTGGCCTTTGAGTTGTTTAAACTGTAAGCCTTAACCACCAGTGAGGGCAACCTGTTCCAGCAGTCAATGACTCACTGGTTAAAAGAAAACTTCCTACAATCTAATCTAAACCTCAACCCCTGTAATTTGAATTTATTCCCTGGTTCTGGAATTCTTTATAACAGTGAAAATTCCACCTTCATTCATTTTACTAATCTCTCTATAGCCCACATTAATCAGTCTTTCCTTGTATGGTCGTCCTTTTGCCAATCTCACCCTTTTGGTTGCTCGTCTTTGGATCCTTTCAAGAAGCTCTATCTTTTTTTCAGATGAGATCTCCATGATCGTGTTCCTGTTACTGAACCTCATCTGAGGTTCAGTAACATAGGAAAGGGCCTTTGCACCCCATTTGTTTGAAAGTATGCATGCCATTCTTGCAAAAGAAATTCATTTTACTAATTAAGATTGGCCATGGTGTGATACTCCCATAACAAGAAAAGTGCAGAGCTCGCAGGCTTAGTTAATGAATAAAGCTTGATCATAAAATCTCTTCTATGCCTGGACTGGATTGGGTTAATCTTTACAAGCGGGTACCACTGCCATGAATTTTTCCGAAGGAATGGCATAATGTAGTGTTTGACAAGCAGAACTCCTCCCATCTGATCGTGTAATCACATGACACTTATGCCAAGAGAACTCCCTAGACTGCACTTTGTTTTTGCAAGCTGGTCACGCGACATCTATCGTTCCATGGCAGTACTTTTCCTCTGATCTTGACAAGCAGAGAGAGAGAGAGAGAGAATACGGGTACCTTTTTCTACACATCCAAATAATGACAGGAAAGTAGTGCTACAGTGAATGGCGAGAGAACTGCCTAGACAACACCTTGCCTTCGCCAGCTGACTGTGTGACATCAATTGTGCCATAATGGTGCTTTCTCCCTGATCTTGAACAAGCAGAGAGAGAGAGAGAGAGAGAGAGAGAGAATACTAGGAATAATAGGGAAGTGGCTCTATGACGAATGTTGTCTTTCCACTGTCTGCATGCCAGCATGGCATGCAATCGATCACACCAGCATACCGTATCGGACAGCTGCTGCTTTCCCCCCAAATCTCAGCAATAAGCAGTCAGAGGGAATATGAGTACCCTTTTCTACATGCACTAATGTATCGAGCGGATGGGGTAAGCTGGTCACGTGACATCCATGCTGCTGTTTCCCCTTGGATACAAGGTGACAAGCAATCAGAGAAAATATGGGTACCCTTTTCTACACTGTAATGCATCGGACAGAGTAAGGTGGTCGCTTGACCCTTTCTCTCAGTTAATTTCATCTCATTTCCACACCTGGGACACTCACTCTGAAACCATCCTTGAAATAAAAAAAAAATTCAGTCTCTCCTGAGGGTTCATGGCGTGCACCTTCTTCAATAGCAAAAATGGAAATGACCTCTTTTGCTAAATAAAACAATGCATCTTCAACGAAAAAGAGCAGGAATTGATAGCCAATGGAAACCAATCCAAAACCAAATGAGTGGTAATTAGCAACCAGTCAAAACATCAAAATGGGAAAAAGTAAATTACACAGGTCTACTCATTTGCTGCTGAATGGCTTTCTTTGGCCATCAGTTCCCGCTCTTTTTGTTACCGGTGAAATGATGTAGTACATTGATGTGTTTTAATCCTGAGAACATGTTACCCCATCCATCCAATGCCAATGAAAACAAAATGTGTGTGCTTTTAAATTCTTCCCAATTGTAGAAAAGGGCACCCATATTCTCTCAGATTGCTTGTTGCCAAGATTTGAGGGAAAGCAGCGGCACAGATGTCATGAGACCAGCTTACCCTATCCATCCGATGCATTAGTGTGTGTGGAGAAGGGTACCTGTATTCTCTCTGATTGCTTGTCGCTGGAATCTGAGAGAAAACAGCAGCAGCATGGCGGCATAGATATCATATCAGCTTATGATAATGTGTTTTTATCTTGAGAATTAAGGATTAAAAAACAGCCGGTGAAATGACGTACGTATTTTCCTTCTATTTTGTGTACTGTAACCCTTTATATTGGTGTGTTTTAATCTTAAGAATGTTAATCTTTACACGCAGATACCCCTTCCTTCGATTTTTGCTACCCTATCCCATACGGTATACTGATGCGATCGATTGCATGCCATGCTAACACACAGTCAGTGGAAAGACAGCATTTGCTGTAGTGCCACCTCCCTATCATTCTTAGGATGTGTAGAAAAATGTACCCATACTCTCTCTCTCTGCTTGTCGGCAAGAAAGCACCATCATGGCACAATTGATGTCACGTGATAAGCTGGCAAAGGCAAGGTGCAGTCTAGGTAGTTCTCTCAGCATTCACTCGCTGTAGCGCCACTTTCCTAGCATTCTTTGAATGTGTAGAATAAGGTACCCATATTCTCTCTCTGCTTGTTGCTGAGATCAGAGGGAAAGCAATGGCATAGCACAATTGATGTCATATGACTAGCTTGCAAAAGCAAAGTGCAGACTAGGCAGCTCTCTTGGCATATAAGTGTCGTGTGATCAGATGGGAGGAGCTCCGCCTGTCAAATGCTGCATCATGCCACGCCTTCGGGAAAAATCACAGCCTGGGTACCCGCTTGTAAAGATTAACCCTGGATTTGATCGCAGAGTTAAATTTTGTTATAATTTGCAACATTTTTTTTCAGCACAACCCTGTACATTTCACCCAGGTTCTCAGTTCACATGCATTTGATATATCTTGATTACAGAATATATTCCTGGTTTCCTTCACGGTCAACTCTCCTAATAAGACTACTTCCGATTGAACCAAAGAAAATAAGCAAATTAATTTATTATAAGAAGATACACTAAGAAACCATTTCCAGAAACCAAAATAACTAACATTTATCTGTCAACTAATATGGCATTTTTTTAAAATTTACATTCCACAGTAAAATCAAATGCACTTCATTACAACCACTTTTTTTAAATCAGATAATAATGTTCTGGATGAAGCACCAGTTGCCAGTAAAGCCATTAGAAACATTTCTCTGTAGCTGTCTTAATCAGTTTGCTTATCCACTTGGCCTTTTACTATTTTGGTAAGTGTCTATAAGTATGAAAATTATTCTTTTATTTAAAAGTGTTTAGTCTATTAAAAATAACATTAAGATTATATTAAGAAAGGCTTTTGAATAGAGGTGAAACTCTATCTGTACGGTTGAACTATGTTCTCAGCCTAAGTGATATCTTAGCTCCGACATTAAACAAGGTTCAAGCCCAGCAAAATATATTCCTCATTAAACGCAATATAAAAAAGAAAACTTATATGTCACATAAGCAATATATTTTTTGCTTCAGTTAGCATATCTAGAACATCAGCTTCATGTGAGAGTGAAGAGCAGACCAGGCTTTCAGTTCTCTACTGTAAACAGGAGTATGAGCTCTTCAACAATACAACTTTAAAAGCTTTTAATGCTCTAAAAAATATTTCTCAATGAGATTTTTATATATTGAGATAGGAATTGATGAACGCTTCCTCACCAATATTCTCTACAAAAATGATTTTCTAAAACCATGATGCTTTAAGTTCAAGCCCAGAACTCGGGATATACCCAATCCTACAGGATTGGGTATAAGAACTCGGGATAGTTCTACACACACTATCCCGAGTTCTCTATCTCTAATTATCCAGTAATCATTGATCTTACTTTTAAACAGCAACAGACATGCCAACAAACTCTTTGGTGCAATAAATCAGTTGTGGGGGTAAACAACTCTGAGCACTCTGCAATTCCAAACCAGCTATACTATACTAATTTATTGGGTGTTCACTTCAGAGTGGTTGGCAGATGGGAAGGACTTTTTAAAACCAGTGACAGATAAAACTGCCAAATGTCTTTTGTAAATATGCCTACAAGTGATTGGAAAAAGAAGTTAATGTGATTGCAAAAACTATGCACATGACATTAGCTGAACAATGTTGAAAAAAAGTCACAAGTTAAGAGTTTCATGTCTGGGCAGAATTGCCCAGACATTAAAGGAGGGAGTATATGATGAGAGTCTTGTCAATCAATTTGGACCCAAAGGGATTGTGCAAGGCTCATGGTATAGAATTTTGCACAGCATGGTCTGTGCTTGTTAACAGGAGAGACTGGTTCTACAGGTATTGATACACTTAAATAGTAAAGGTGCAAGAATATTTGCTGATGCTATCAAAGCAATGTTATGTTGGTTGGAAAACTGCTAGCTTAGGGGATACACAGAATAATAGATTAAAATAGCTGCAGGCAGAGATGAAAGTGATTCTTGCACTACTTCTAGTGGAATATACAACAGCCTGGAAAGCAAGGTGTCAGGGATTTCAAGGCCTGCTGTGAGTCATCATGGAACAAGTAAATATATGGGTGTCATTAGGGTAACTAACACAAAGAACAGTGCATGTATACTTACAATGCTAGGAGCACAGTAAATAATTTTGATGAATTTAAAGTGTTGGTCAAGTCACCAAATGTAGACACCATGGGGATATGGGGTCACTCAGCAGATATAGGAGATGCAGCATTTGAATATTGGGAGTACAGTGTGTACAGAAAGAACAGAAGGGGTAGTTATGCCCTTAGTTAAGAAGGACATAAATTCAAAGGCAAGTGCATCCAGTGGACACAAGAAGCCAGTGCAATGTTGAGTGTTTGGCGGCACCTCCGTAGCCAGGTGGGCAGGAGCAGCAGTGCACAGCACACGCTTCTTGATTAGACTGGGGTTCGAGCCTGTGACCACCAAATACGGAAAGGTCAGGGAATGACCACCGCATATCCCCGGAGCAATATGGCCTTAGTTGCTAATGCTCCTAAAATAACAACTAGAGTGTTTGGTATGACATAAGCACTGGTAAAACAAACTGAGAGGAGCAGTGTGTTATAGGCCTAATTACTCTATTGAGCACAAAGAATAACTGTACAGAGAACTAGAATGGGCCAATAAATCAGAATGTCTTGTAATGGAATATTTTAATATTTCAGATATTTCAAAGAATAACTGTACAGAGAACTAAAATGGGCCAATAAATCAGAATGTCTTGTAATGGAATATTTTAACTTTTCAGATATTGACTGGAAGTTGTGGGTTGGTCACACACACACTAGCCAAACTTTTGTGAATTTACTGGATGACTGTTTTCTGCAGCAGCACATTAGAGAGGCAACCAGAGGGAATAATACTCTCAATCTGATTATCAGCAGTGATTATTCATGCATTAAGATCTGCAGATAAAAGAACTACTATGTGGCAGTGATCACAATGTATTGATGTGGGATTTATTTAAAGATATAACTACCATCAAGGTTAAAGGGAAGGTTTTTGCTTTCATAAAGGTGATTACAGTGGGCTCATAAAGTTTTTAAATTCTACACAGTGGGACCACCTATTACCAACAGCAAATTCTAAATGGGAGGCATTCAAAGAAATAATCATAGAAGCTACTAGGCTTTTCATACCAACTAAGAAATACTGTTTCGGCCTAGATGTAAATGGATGCCAGATGAACTAGTGAGACTTCTCGCCAGGAGCGGATTAAGGTCGGTTGAGGCCCCAGGCGCAGAAGAAAATATTGGGCCCCTTAAAAAAAAGAGAGAGAGAGAGACAGGGAAAATAAAAATACATGTTAACCATTTTTTTAAATAAGTAAAAAATATTATGTACTATTAATGTTTTATTTCCAATAAAATTTGAATATAATATAGGTATAATATAATTAATAATAGCATAATAATAATCACAAAAAAAAAAAAAAAAAAAAAGTTTTGAACTAATAGTTGAACATATTAGTTTAACTATTAGTTGAACTAATATGTTCAACTAATTTGTTGGGGTTTTGCGTGGGCCCTTCAGAAGTCGAGGCCCAGGGCGCACGCCCGGTGCGCCCGCCGTTAAATCCGCCTCTGCTTGTGGCAGAGAAGAAAAATACATGGGATGCATATAAATTATCAGATGATACAGAAGCCTATGGTATAAACTTATCTGTAATCAATTCACAGATTAGGAGAAATCTTTTGCAATAGATGCAAAGAAAAACAGCAAAGATTAACTATGTAAACACTAAAAGGAAGGAGATGATTCACATTGGTCCTCTTGATATCGATGGTTCAATTGTTGACGATCCTGCCCAGGTTGCTGACAAACTGAATAAGTATTTTGTATCTAAATTCAGAGATGATTAATTCTTTAGAGAAGTGGGTGCCAGAAATTTATCTAATTCCAACAGATGTTAAATGATTTCGATAACTGAGAGGAAAGTGGAAGCGAAATTGATGAAGTTAAACATAAGAAAAGCACCTTGCGTCAATGGGGTCTATCCAATTATATTAAGGGAGGCAACAAAGGAGGTAAGCAAACCCTTAGCCATAATTATGAGAGCATCCTTTGGATTGAGGGGAAGTCCTTGTGGACTGAAGATGTGCAAATGTATCCCAATTCACAATGGGGGGGGAGATCAAAGGGTGACAGGAGTAATTACAGGCTTGTTAGCTTAACTTCTGTTCCAAAGAAAATAATGGAGTTACTGGTTAAAGAAGTAATGCAGGATTGAGTGCAGTTATATTTCAGCCACAGATGGGTTGTTAAGGGGAAATCTTGTCTGACCAATTTGATTGGTTACTATGATGCAGGCGCCTCCGTAGCCAGGTGGGAAGGAGCAGCAGTGCGTAGCATACGCTTCTTGATTAGACCGGGGTTCGAGCCCATCACCACCAAATACAGAGGATGCGGAAAGGTCCGGGAATGACCACTGCATACCCCCGAGCAATATGGCCTTAGTTGCTAATGCTCCAAATAACTGTTCTTAATACTATGATGCAGCCACAAAGGAACTGGATTCAAAAAATAATTTTGATATCATATCAAAAGATTTCAGGAAAGCTTTTGATACTGTTACACACAAATTACTGCATAAATTGGAGTAGTGTGGCATTAAGGACAAGTTACTGCTATGGATAAAGGGCTGGTTTATTGGGAGAAGACAAGAGTGTTTATCAGTGGACACTGTTCTTTGTGGAGTATTGTTATCAGTGGAGTCCCCCAGGATTCAGTGATGGGTTCACTGTTGTTTTCTTTATTTATTAATGATAGTATATGAAGCTTAAAGTCTACGTTTGCAGATGATACAAAGGTTGGCAGGCTTTTTAATGATAGTAATCAAAATAAGCTATTGCACCAAGATCTAGAAAAATTAGGCAGCTCGGCTGAGAAATGGAAATTGAAGTTTAACATTGACAAATGCAAGGTGCTATGTACAGGCAGGTAGAGTTAACCCAGAGTAACATACCATGTGTGTGGTACAACACTCAGAGTAGTGGAAAATGAAAGAGACCTTGGGGGAATAGTGCAGACTGCTGCCAGAATAGCTCATGAGGTTTTGCCAGTGGTATACAGGAATTTTACTAGAATGGATAAGGTGGTTATCCCATTGTATAAGGCAATGGTCAAGCAACATCTTAAATACTGCATACAGGTCTGTAGGCCTCATTTTAGGAAGGACATAGAGATGCTGAACAGGTATAGAGAAGAGCAATGAGATTGGTGAGGAAACAAAAGAATGCTTTCACCAAGAAAGACTTCAGTTCTGCAAGTTGCAGCATCTGAAGACTAGGCTCCTGCAAGGTGATCTGATTGAGGCATTTAAGACTTTGCATGTATTGAGAAAGCCCAGTGCTGATAGCATTCTTCCTGTTGATGAAAATGCACACAAGGGGGCATAAATTTAAAATTGAGGATGTACAGTTGCAGAATCGATATGTGGAGATTTGCCTTATACAATTCCTTGTTAATGTTAGGTGGTTGATTGGTGGATAAATTTCCATCTGTTATTGTGGAAGTGTGGAGTTTGAATAAATTCAAGGAAGAACCATGCAAATTATTGGAGAGGATGGATAAATGAAATGGGAATTTTCTTTTTTTTTTTTATAAGCTTGCTTTCTTGCATCCTATGCTACTACTAAGAAAAGAAAAAAACAAACAAAAAAAAAAAAAAAATTGATGTTTGTTACCAGTTTCATTTCATCAATTCAGTGCAATTCATTTGGTGCACATATTGATGTTTTTATTTTTTTGCACCCATTTCATTTGTTACTGCATGATAGTACCAAATCAGATTTGTCTGAAAAGATCTCCACCTTAACAAATTCATGCTGTGATTTCAGTATAACTTTGCTTCTTGTCAAGATGATTCTGCATTACTTCCTGGAAAAGAAGCCAATTTGGGTCTGTGATTGCTCACTTCGTCTTTTGCTCTCCTTTTGTGAATAGGAGAAATATTTGCACATCTTCAATCTGTTTAGAACTCCCCCGAACCCAAGGATCTCTCATAATTATGGCAAATAGTTTGTTTGCTTCTTCTGCTGTTTAAATATAACTGAATATATTCTACGAGTTCCAGATGCTTTATTTACTTTTAGCTTCAACAATTTCTCTTCCACTCTTTATTCTTGCACAGAAAAACAATTGGGAGTAATAAAAATTAATGGAATACCACACAAGCATGATCCAATTTTACCATAGTTTGGTTAATGTTAAGAGGGATTGTAGGAATAAATGATTACATGTTATTTGAGATATCAATGAAAAATATTTAGTGTCAAAAATTAATACTGGGTGTGAATACAAATGCTTACTCAGGTGTACATTCAGAGGGGTGATGAATGTTATCTTCCAGAATGTTACTCTATGCTTGTCCCACTTGAGCTCTCAATTAGGGATCAAAATTGCATGTATTGAATTTGAGGTCAGGTACCTTCCAGTACTGTCCAAGCCACACTCAGGTGGTGATAGATCTAGTGATCTTGCAGGCCACAGGAGGGCATTCACATCTAGAAAAAGCCTGTTAATGTTGGAATATGTGGATAGGTATTATCCATCACCAAAAAACGGAGGCCAATGGGTTTATGAAACTTAACTTAATAATGGACTGTCATACTAGACTCCAGTCATGAGAGTCGTTTTTGTATCATACTGGATGGCTTCCTAAACCATTACACCGGGAGTTAATGTTGTGTGCATATCTCCCTTTTTCTCTCCCGGAGTGTCTTCTAAACTTCATTTGTCCATCACTCACACCAAGGCTGAAATGGCTCTCATCACTAAACATCATTCCAATGATCCATAGAATGCAAGGTAAACAGTTTAGTCACAATTGCAGTCCCGCTTCCAGTACACAATTGTGAGGGTCATAACATCTCTAATTTGAGCAGAATTGATGACATTGTCTTTTGGGGGAGCACTCTGGAATGCCTTCCTCTTCCCATTTTGTCCAACATTGACAGAATGTAGATTTCTCTGCCCATAGGCCAGCCAACCATTCTCTTGAAATCTGTCTGTCTGGTTTGACGTACAGGGCAATTTATCTTCATCTCACCATTATTTTAGGAATGCAATCACTTTTAAACAAAAATTTCATAATTTTTATGCAAAAAAGAAATAGTAATTTCAACTCTAGAATTTGTTCATAAAGATCTGTTACCTACCGAAAATTTGTTCCTTTAATCCCTCTTTAATGGTATTCTGATTTTCATCTCCTTTAGGATTACAGTTTATTTACAGTTTATATTTGGTTAATCTTTGGATAGGATTGCTTTTTAGTTAACTTACAGAAATGGCTAAATTTTACATAAATAAATAAACACATCATTAATGAATTGAATGTTATTTATATTTTTAATTATGAGATATTTACAAAATTTTAAATAGACAGAAATTATTATCACTGTGATCAAGTTTTTGCTGTCCTTTCATTGATAAACAGTAGTTTTGTAACTACATTCAAATTTCTTACCATAGATTACTTTGTTAATTTAAATAATATAGGAACACATTAACTTGCCACTTATACCAATTTGAAGTTGAGTTTCTACTAAGCTATAAATTATTTTTTTATTTGATATAGTCTATAACTGTGTACAATTCTTTACAGCAGTGACCCAAGCCAAAGTACAGCATATCCTTATCAACAGTTTCTTTCTCAGCTATCTACAAACTTTTGTCTTGGCTTAGCAGCAACAATAATAGAGCATGCCAAACTGGATAAACACCACACTGAACTGATGGAGAAAATAATGGGAGTTACAGGCACTGCTTCACTTTTACGGCAGATCCATACATCAGATGGAGTGAGTGGATGGGATGAATCTGTGCCTCCCCAACGTTTGTGGGATGAAATATTTCACAATTTACAGAAAGGAGCAATTTTACGTGCAACACTTCACTTAAGTGCAAGTGATGTAGACTTGTTAACTAAGTCTTTGGTAGGTGAGAAGCTGTATGGACATATTTATACTTCTGAAAAAGAAAACACTTCAGTGCCAGAAAGTGATGTCGTTTTGTTTACATGTGGTCATTATTATACAGCACATATGTTTAAAACATCTGTTTTGCCAAGTTTTAAGGACTCTCTGCGCAAAATTTCTCGCTCCCTGCCTAAAACAAGCAAACTTGTAGTATCTGCATTTCACATGCAGGATGTTATACCTGCAGCATGTCCAACTTGTGTACTTACTGAGATAAAAAGTGAAATTTAATATATCTTTGGTAAAGATTTCTACTGTAGCATTGTAATTTAATTATGTAAATTTTTTTTGGTCAACTTTAAACTGTGAAAAGAATACTTTTCACTTATTTAAATAAGAAAATATTTAGATTTACACAATAAATAATTTGTTTCTTACTCTACTTGTGTCACTCACTTTTCAATAAATTGCTATTTAATTTTCCTTTATCCCATTAAAAATTTATTTTTTTGAAATACAGTTGGAATGTGGTATGTTATTATAGTAACATATTTGTGCACATGCAGGAAGTAGACAGCATAATGAAAATACTATTCTGATAGCTGTAAGGGGTAAAGTTGCTTTTATGGACTTATTACAATTAAAACTACTATGGCTGAATGTAGTTTCATTACTTTTCCAGCAGGGCTGCAGAATTCATAAAGATACTAGAAGCTGGTGACTACCTGTAAATCAAGAGTTACAGATTAATAATTAATGTACATGCTTGAACACTGTAAAAAATGCTATAAACTAATACAGATAATGTATACATGTATTCCAGTAATTGTTACTATCTGTTCAAACTCTAGCATTAGTGCTAATGCTAGGGTTTGATAAACATATGGCCTCTCCTATTTAAATAACTTCTCATGTGTGAATGTAGATGCAAAATTTTCATTTATTTCGTCAACTATCTGAGAATGATCATCTTCAGTCAAATCTTTGATATCAAGTGGACCAATGTACTTCATCCTCACTAATAGAAGATATATCGTGATTGATGTTACCGTCCTGAATAAGGTAAACGTTGGAAGTGATCACAGAATCATAAGATCTACACTTGATATAGGTGTAGGAAAGATTTTTTTTGTTTTGGAACATTAGCAACTAAGGCCATATTGCTCCAGGGATATGTGGTGGTCATTCCCTGACCTTTCCGCATCCTGTGTCTGCATTGGTCACGGGATCATGCCCCGGTCTAATCAAGAAGCGTGTGCTACGCACTGCTGCTCCTGCCCACCTGGCTACAGAGGCACCTATATGTAAGGAAAAAACTGACTCGAGTAAATAATACAAAGGTCTTTGAGATAACTGAAGAGGAGAAAAAGCAGGATGTACTGGAACTTAAGCACAAGTTTGAGCTATTGCAGACTGCTCAGGACCAAGATATCGACGAGGAATATTACAACTTTCTGAAAGTGATAAAGCCCAAGAAACCTATAGGGAAAAAGAAATCCAAAGAAGAAAAAATTAGTCAAGAAACATTGGTATGATGAACTGAAGGCAACAAATGAAGAGCAAGATAAACACTGACAAGGAGAAAATTGAGTATACTGAGTTATGCAAAGCCATTAGAAAGAGACTCAGAGAGGACATAAGAAGATTAAACACAAGAAAAGTAGAACAAAGGATTTAAATCAGCAGCCATTAGCAGTAATACAGAAAGACAAATGATACTGAAACTGAAGAATAGCGATGGTGTACTTATTAATAGCAGAGAAGGCATAATTCAAATAGCAGAAGACTACTATAGAGAATTATACAAGAAGCGAGGGAATGATGCTAGCAGTGGGGAAGATGGATCGCAAATTAGCAACACATGCGGCATACCCGATATTCTTCCTGATGAGGTAGAACATTCATTGAAGAAAATGAAGAATCAGAAAGCCCCAGGGGAAGATGAAGTTACTGTACAGTTGTTAAAATTGGGAGGAAGAGACATAACACAAAAACTGGCAAGGCTCTTCCCAAAGTGCATTAGAAAAGGTGTGACGCCTAAGCAGTGGAATAATGATATCATAGTTTTGCTGCATAAGAAAGGAGATAAATCAGAAATTATAGACCAATTAGCTTGTTATCCCACATCTACAAGTTGTTCACAAGGGTCATTACTAACAGATTAGAAGAATACTTGATGAGAATCAAACCGAAAGAGCAAGCTGGCTTTAGGAGAAGATTCTCAACTGTGGATCACCTTCACGTAATGTCACAGCTAATAGAGAAAGCAAATGAATATAAAACACCATTATGCCTGGCATTTGACTCCATACAGCATAAGGCAATATTTCAGGCACTGGAAAGACAAGGCATAGATACCCCATATATTACGATTTTGAAGAAAATATATGTGAACGCTACCTCCTTTATTAGACTAGACAAAGACAGTAGGAAATTTAAAATCGAGAAAGGAGTTCAACAAGGAGACAATATCTCTGAAGCTGTATACTGCTGCTATTGAGGAAGCTTTCAGAAGATTAGACTGGTTGCAGAAAGGAGTCAATGTGAATGGAGAGTACCTAAACCATTTACGATTTGCAGATGACATTGTGGTCATAAGTCATGATCCCAAAGAATTAGAGGAAAATCTTAATCAGTTATGCACAGTTAGTAAGGATTTTGGACTAAAGATGAATATGGCTAAAACAAAAGTAATGGTGGACAAATATGCCACAGAAAGGGACATAATGATTGAGGGAGCAGTAATTGAAAAGGTGGGGTCATATACTTATCTGGGACAAGTTATTAGCTGTAATAAGGATAAATGGCTGGAAGTCAAGAGAAAAATAAATTTTGGATGGATAGCATTCAGGAAATATAATCACATACATAAGAGCAATATCCCAAATTGTCTGAAACGTAAAATAATGAACCAACATGACTTATGGAAGTGAAACTTGGGCACTCACCAAAAGAATGGAAGAGAAACAGATGGATTAGGCAGTAAACTCAAGTAAAGGACATTCTTATCAAAACTAAAGAACTAAAATGGTCTTGGGCAGGACACATAGCTCGAAGACATGATGACAGATAGACTAAGAAAATAACAGAATGGTACCCAAGAGGAGCTAGAAGAAAACCTGGAAGACAATTATTATTATTATTATTATTATTATTATTAGCCATATGGTACAAGGAAGCCTGAGGCTTATGCTGCACCAGCCAAAACAAAATTTCCAAGTTACCCTGAGAGAGAGAGAGAGAGAGAGAGAGCGAGAGCAAAAAAAGAGTCAGAAGTAGAAAGGAATCACCAAGAAAGAGAAGAATGATGATATCCAGCTGAGGACCCTGGGTGTGCCAAGCCCATACTCACCAGATGTGAGTCCCTGGTTTTAAAGTATAAAAGTTTCAAAAATGTTCCAAAAGCCATCCCCCCCCCCCAATTCACAAGAGCAATTATTTTTTGTGTATCATGTTCTTGAACATGCAGCCTGAATGGGAAATGCTCAGCTATCAATCATGATTAGTGAAAGCCAATGCAAATAAATGGAAGATACCAAGAATCAACACAAGCTGTCATGTTGCCAATCACATTGAAAACTGCATCAAACCTGTCACCATAACGGTGAAAAGATCACTAATTTTGTGCAGTCTTCAAAAAACCTCCCTGCAGGATAAAATGTGGTTTAAAAACAAGGTACACAAAAATGAAATGAAGAAAGGAAAAAAAAAAAGGAGAATTTTACAATTAACTAATTTGTAGTGAATGTAATACTATAAAGGGAATGAACACAAGGGCAAACATTAATTTTTTTTGCAAACAGATGAAGTTATATCTATAATGAAATTTATTTCTGAAGCACAGATAACAAAGGAAACCGATTGGTAAACTACCTTTAACTGCTTAGAGGTATTTTGGTAGGATGATAAGACAAGTCATTGCAGTCTAATACTGGAAATACTAGAGGTTCATAGAAAATAATTAATATCAAGTCAGAAACAGGGAAGTGGCAAAACATTTATTGAGACTGGAGATTTCAGTGTTCGGATGACACTTTATCAACATGTTGACAGAACGAACAATCTCTCCCAAAATACCCAAATCCTTAACAATCAGTATTATTTAGTAAAATTCCTTTAATACCGTTTGTGAGAAAAAGAAATAATAAATAAATAAAACAGTAAACCCTCTGTAACAGAATGAGAGAGAGAAAAAAAAAAAAAAAAATTTACAGATCATATAAATTATCTTTAAAATTAAGATGCATGTTCTTTAGATCTGCCCATGAGTTGACTAAGGCCATTTTGTAAACTATGGCAATCAAATAACTATCGTAACTGATGAACACTATAGTAGCACTGTAAAAATGCTACCAAACTGCCATTAAGAAATGCTAGTTTATAAACATATATTAACAATGGTGAGAGTATCTCTGCAAGGAATCGGAGTAAACTTCATGCAATGGATATTCCAAACACAAGCAGTGATACAGCTGTCTGTCTTTAATCTCAGAAAGGATAATGATATAAAATTCCAAATTAACACATTAACTGCCATAATGTAAAAATTATACAATGAGTACTGTAGTAGAGTTTTAGTATTGGCAAATGATGAAACGAAGCAAGCTTATACAGCATCGAGGAGAGAAAAAAAAAAAAAGAAACTTCCCACATCCCCTTCTAATGGCGGAGATGGATAGATGAAATTCGTGAGTTTGTGTGTAGTAAATGGATGGCCATTGCACAAAACAGAAGGAACTGGAAAGTTGCTGGAGAGGCCTTCATCCTGCAGTGGATTGAAAAAGGCTGATGATGTTTCAGGATAAGGATAATAAATTACTATAGAGAAATGTGGTTATCTCTCTGAGACTATTGTTGAAAAATAAACACTAATTGTACCACAAAACTAATGCAGAAATTAATGAAACAGTTTGGGCTATATTTGGCAAGGTGCAAACTTTGATTTTATTTTAATTAGATTGCTACTTATCTTCTTAAGATAGTACAATTACATATTGCTGAATATAACCATACCTGATGCATTAGTTTTGTAGCATAATGTGTGTTCCTTTTTTCCACAATAATAAATCACAGAAAGAAAGAAAAAATACAAACTATGAACACTGGTTCGTGCAAATCATACACTGGGATGAGTGTGCATGACTGCTAGGGTAGTGTGTTAACAAGCTTCTTTTTCTTAAAGCATAGTGCTCCAAATGAAAACTTGCTTCTCTGTTGGCAAAAAAAGCACAGTCAGTCCTCATATAGCACGAGAGTTGTGTTCCTAGAAGCCCTCGTGCAATATGAACAACAGGCCATATGGGGAAAATAGAGTTAGGTGCCGACCACCCAAGATTGAACACACATTTGTTACCAAACACAATAAATAATTGTAATAAAATATATTTTATTTTATTATGACTATTACGTAATAAAATAATGCTTTTGCTTCTATCGTAAGCAAACTTGTTTTTTGTTTGATTTTCTATCCAAACAGATAACAGCTGTTCCATCTCTTCCAATTCTTTGTGTCTTAATCTAATGGATTTTAATTACACTTTGAGTTGTTCCTGCTATGAAAGTTTTTATTTTCTCTGTATTCTTTGTAATTCTCAGCGTTGCCTCATTTAGGTCTGTAGCACGTGCAATATCACAGTCTTTCATTTCGCACAAAGCGCTTCACAATTTCATATTTTTTTCTCTATCGACAGAGGCGGACTGGCCATAAGCCTTACTGGGGAAACTCCGGAGGCCGGTGTGATTTTGGCCATAAACCATAGTATGAGCCACTAAAAATTTTCCCGGGTAAGAATTTTTGACCCAGTCTGCCTATGCTTATCGATATTGCTTTTCTTTTTCTCTCTGAATCTGCAGTGTCTTCACCGGGACGCTTCCTTTTCAGTATTTTACTCATTTTTAGGGAATAAAGCAAAATCACAAAACGAGGAGGCACGCTTGATACACAAACAAAGCTGCGCGCGTGTAGCAACTGAATAAACAACACCATAAAGGCAAAGATACACTATTAACACTTCACATTTTACTAAAGCACATTTCTAGGGGTTACTCCCATAAAACAATTTCCAGTTGCGTTTCTGCTAGTGGAATCTGTTATAAACTGGTAGTAAACTCGATCTAATTGCATTTGCGATTATACTGATAGCTGGAATTGTGTGGGTTTTTACGTTATTATGGTGAAATGTGTTTCCCCTTCACTGATATAAAAAACATAAATACATTTTCAGAATCTTCTCTTCATTCCTATCGTGTTGCGTTCGGTTGGGGTGATTCTGCATTCGATTGCCATTTCTTGTAAACACAAAGGCGAATCGTGCATAAGCGAATTCGGTTCGTGTTATATAAGATATTGTTCCCCTATTTATAAATCGTGTATGATCAAATTCGTGTAATGTAAACACGTGTTATACGAGGACTGACTGTATAACTAGTTCTAGTGTTGCTAAATGGCTTTGAGAGGAAACTCAGAGCAAAGACTAATTATTGACTTTAAGCATGAACTGGGGAAAATGGAAGACCAGTTGTAGAAGCTGTTTAAGAATTCAGCTGCAAAAAATTGACTGAATGTCAATGAAGTAAGTGTTTTTGTTACCAAGGCAATTGCTAAGGGCAAAGCTGTAGTTAATACTTCAATGTCCTGGAAATGGACATTTTAATTGAGAGTTCAACAGTGGTCTGGTGTCCCTCACATTTCTTAAGTGTACAGCTATCTGTGTTCTTTCAGGTGATATTACTTGTGTGCAATGCATACAAGGACTCCAGTTTTTTCAAGTGGGTTTGTTTGTTTTATAGAGCTGGGCAGATAATGGAAGCTTTCCAGTCAGTTGTCACGTATGCTGTGCATGATTGTGGGAGAAAGGGTTGTGGAAATCTTCCTTCAAATGAGCAAGCTACTTTTTGCAAGTCTGATTCCTGGAAGTTTTTGTAAGCTTTCAGTAGACATCTGTATGTATTGAATGAAGAAAGTAAAGGTGGTGTGTTAGCTTATTCTGTTTCAGTCTTAATGGAGTTGGTTTGCACAGTTGTAAAAGATGCTGCTTCTCAACCAAGGAAAGCATTATTAATGTCTTGTATTCCTAGATATTCTCCTCGCGAGACTTCCTCATTCAATATAAATTTACAGTGTAACTTTATTTACTTTTATGCGTTTCTGTACTTTGGTCACATATGTTTCCATAACTCAGAAGAATCGGTAAAGGTAAAGAAAGCCAACACGAGAACCAAAGGAAACTTTTACCAAACTAGTTTTCCACTATCACAGTTTCCCCTGCATTCTCAGTAAAGGCAGTAGAAGTCGATAACAATGTATTGATTAGTTTTTTCTCATTATTAAAAGCAGAGTATTGGAGTTTGAGTGTAATACCTCCGCTGCTGAAATCTACTTATGGGTACACCCTCCAGACTGTCTTAGTCTTAGGGTGTTTATTCCCCCCCCACTGCTTTAAAATAGAAAAATGACTTCTACAGATGATGCATGTTATTGGCAGTAGAATTTCCTATTTTAAAACAGCAGCAGGGAAGGGGGGAACAAAAACACCCCAAGACTGAGACAGTCTGAAGGGTGTACCCATAAGTAGATTTCAGCCCACTCATGAACTCCAATCATCTGCATTTAATAATGAGAAAATACTAATCAATACATTGTTATTGACTTCTACTGATGTATTAACACGCACCATCTGTTTACCGAGAATGCAGGGAGAAACTGCAGTAGCGGGAAACAAGTTTGTCCCGTAAAAGTTTTCTTGTGTTGGCTTCTTTTACCTTAGCCAAATAGATAAATCGTGGCATATTCTAAGTTGCATTAAGTGGTTAAAATTAAACAAGAACTGCATTATTTCAGTTCAAAATTGAAAGGCAAAATGCCCTTATATTAAACCAATGGTACACTTAATAATGCTTGTTATATACCATATTCATAACACTTTCACTGCAAACAGTGAAAGTAAAAAAAAAAAAAGTGGTAAACTGTTGAACAAGAAAGGGGGCTGTGTTTACAACTGTTTGACTTTTACAGTTCTTCAAAGTAATCTCTAGCCTTCCATACTTTTTGACCTTAAATATGCAGGTGGCATCAGAAACCATGGCAGCCTCATATACTTAGTGAAAAGAGAGGGCTATAGAAGTTGGAAAAATAAAAAAAAAAGTTCCTTTTGCATTTATTCAAATTTCTAAAGTCCCCTAATAGGATGACTGATGTTTTGTTTTTGGATTGCTCACAAACCCAGCTTTCATTACCTGCAATGAATTTTTAACAAGAAATCTGTCATTTTTAATTTGAAAATCATGACTAACACACAGTGGATTTTTTTGTTCCCATTAATAGACAAGGAGCAAATTTGGCATAATCTTCCCCTATTCAATTTTTCAATAAAATTGCACTGGCAGCTTTGTGAGATGTTACACATAGCAAGATGCCTGCATCTTGTATCATGAATTTCATGACAAGCAAAATGTATAAGTCATCTTGAACTCACATGTTTACATGCCTATTATTATAACGTTTACAGATTGCCTTATATATTGCAGTCAGATCTCTCTCTATAACAAAATTCACAAAATTCTGTTTAGCAATATTTTCTGGTGAACCTGGGAATTTGGAGAAAATTACTTTTAATGTTATACCTTCTTATAAAGGTGAATAAAATAAATCTCTATAAGAAAATAATGAGCAAGAAGCCTTGCTCATTATTTTCTTATTACAGCCAAGTTAGAGTGCAGTAGTACCACCTTCTCTATTAAATGTTTGCACACATTTACATTTTAAAATCAATTTCACACGTTGTTTTACTGCCTATTATGTGCAGCTTGAACTGCACTCTCATCCATAGAAATGTCGAATCCAACAAAGGGTAAACCCAACAACACCATCTATTAAGTGTACATTTTCAGTACACTAGACAGACAATGGCACAATCTGAATTGGATTTGTTTAATTATTCGAGAGGAAGGTGACAGCAATTTTGTAAAGCAGACTCTACATTCAAAGAATATGTACATTATATCTTAACCATAGGAATTTAGGTGGATCTATTTCCTGAAATATAGTATGTTCAAGAAATTGTGTACCCAAAGTTTGGATGGTTGTATATCTGTGTGAAAATGTTGTAACTTGCCTTTTTTTTGTCAACAGATGAGAGAGGAAGGATATAAGCATAACCACTCATGACAGGGTCACATGTCTAGGTTCAGTGCCATTAGTGCTTTATTTACGGCAAGAGAAAGATGCTGTTTTCCCAGGTACAGCATGTATTCCTAATTGAACAGTATGATGCAAGTTGTTCGTATGTACAGATGGCCAAGGAATTTAATAATAAGGAATGTGTGTACTGCAGCTTCCTCATATGACAATGAGAGCAAGACTGGTGGACCACTTTTGTCAATGTGCTACTATTCACAACAAGAAACAGTAGAAGACCGATTTTTACTAACATTCAAATAAATAAAGTGACAGAAAAGCTTCAGCAGTCCCTTTGAAAAGTCCCAGGAAACTTGAACAGAAGCACAAGCAGGGCTGCAAAACACCTATACCTCTATTCATGTGTTCACTTGGTCCCGAGATGAAGAAACTGGATCAAGAAAAATTCTTCTCTACTTAAAATGAATGGTTATTATAAGCATGAATAAGCATGATACCATTTTCTTCAGTGATGAAACTGTTCCATTTTAGGGATGTTGGAATAGCCAAAACTGGGAATAGTCCACTGAAAACCCCATATGTATTTCATGAAAAGCCCTCGCACTCTCAAAAAAATCAGAGTATAATATGCTACGTCACCAATTGCATAGTATCGGAAAAAGTGGAGGCCACATTTTCTGAGACTAGAGTGAATGGTGTATACAGATATATTGTCAATGATTTCATTTCACTCCTGCAAATGATTTCAGTAAGATGATGCTGCAATGTACCATACATTTTCTGAAACTGTAAGAGTGCTTCCTAACCTAACCTTCTTGGTCCTCAAGGTCATCAGATTTTTAACTCGGGGGATATCTGTATGGAGTGGTCTACAAGAATAAAAAACACAATGGCTGAGCCGAGCAAGAGATAGCATTGCAATCGATTAAAAAGTCTTTTGACTCTGTGCAAAATGGAGTAGTAGTAACGGAGGCATGTAATGCACAAAACAAGCATATGTTGCATCAGCAAAAAAAAAAAAGGCCACACATCCATTCCCTCTTAACATTTGTCCAGTTTCTCCCTGAATTTATTTAAGCTATCAACTTCCACACTGACAAATGGAAGTTTGTTCCAGCAATTAACCACCCCCTGGCTAAATGCAAATTTCCACACATCTATTTTACAACTGTCTTTACTCGATTAGAATTTATGCCCCCTCAGGTTCGTAATCTGAGAAAACAGAAGAATCCCATCAGAATTCAGCGTGCTCAGCCCATTCAAGGCTTTATACACCCCAATCAGATTACCTTGCAGGTGTCTAGTCTCCAGTTGCTGCAATTTGCAGAACTTAAGCCTGTCTTAGTAAGAGGACCCCTTCATTCCCCTCACCAATCTCATTGCTCTTCTCTGTACACTCTTGAGCAACTCAATATCATTCCTAAAATGATGCTGCATACAGGCCTCCAGACCTGTATGCAGCACTCAAGGTGTGACTTGACCACTGCCTTATACAGAGGGACAATCACCTCCTTTTCCCTGCTAGTAAAATTCCTGTATATCATTGACAAAACTCCATGACCTACACTGGCTACCTGTGTCTGCATTGGTTAGAAAACTTCATATCTGACTGCACAATTACTCCCAGGTCTTTTTCAGATTCTACCACCTTAAGTGTAGTACAGTCAGTCCTCCATCAATAACCTGAATGAAATCAGGCAGGAAAAGAAAAAAATTGCCATCCCACTACTTCAGACCTGGCAGGACAGATGGACTGCTATCGACAAGGGCCCAATCACCAAGAAATTTATACCTTATGTGAACGCCGTATTTCCTAAATCTCCAAATTGGTTTGCTCCTGGTCTTTATACCACCTACCTCATTACTGGACACGGATCAATAAACCATAAATTAACATCCATGGGAATCATTGATAACCCCTACTGTGCATGTGGTGAAATAGAAGACTGGAACCATCTAGTGTATACCTGTCAACACTATGAGGACCTCCGCAGCATCCTGTTTACTCGTATACAAGATAACCCTAAAGGAAATGAACACTTATTCATCACAGAGGAAAACTACTACTATGGGTTTATCAAGTTTTCACAAGACTGAGCACCCTATTGCCAACACAAAATAGGAACAACCCAAACATCTGATCCTAACCTAACTGGCCAACTGATCTTAACCTGGATAGGAACAATTGGCATATGGGCCACCTTATTCCTCAGTGGCAACTTGCACACAGCTCTCTTGCTGTCTTATTTATCGTCCTTCCCGGGTTCCCCTTTCAACTGATGGCGCTTATTGCTCCATTGATAACCTGGAGGATGCCTTCGCCTACATCTTCCATATTTCTAGCTATATCCTCCTTTCTTGCGTACACTATGTACTTCCCCGACTCTACCTTTTTTTTTTCCCTTTCATTTTGTCTCCGTCCAGGAAGCTCTGGCGACCCTGGCAGAGACAAGCCAGAGAATAATGGGCAGACTGGCTACCTCCTAGTGGTGTGTGCGGGCAATGTGGAGTCCCACCAGGGGCCCTGCGGCCAAATGCCAGGACACACAACAGAACCTAATGCAATATGTCATATACAACACACAACACTTTTCTAGCATTTACAGTAGTAGTGTATTCCTTCACAGCGAACATATGGCACAGATGTGGGAAACCACAGGTGGCACCTGGCCCTAATACTATGCACAGTAAGTCCTCGTACAGCACGATAGTTGTGTTCCTAGAAACCCTCGTGCAATATAAACAACAAGCCCTATGGGAAAAATAGGGTTAGGTGCCGACCACCCAAGATTGAACACACATTTGTAACCAAAACATTACCAAACACAATAAATAATTGTAATAAAATACGTATTTTATTACGATTATTTATTATTATACGTAATTCGTAAGCATTTTAATTACTTAAGTATTTTAAGTAATACGTAAGTATTTTATTACGACTATTACGTAATAAAATATTGCTAATGCTTTTGCTTCTATCATAAGCAAACTTTTTTGTTTGATTTTCTATCCAGATGACAGTCGTTCCATCTCTTCCAATTCTTTGTGTCTTAATCTAATGGATTTTAATTACACTCTGAGTTGTGCCTGCTATGAAAGTTTTTATTTTCTCTGCATTCTTTGTAATTCTCGGCATTGCCTCATTTAGGTCTGTAGCATGTACAATATCACATGGTCTTTCATTTTGCTCAAAGCGTTTTACAATTTCATATTTTTTCTCTATCGACAGAAGCAGACTGGCCATAAGCCTTACCGGGGAAACCCTGGTGGGCCGGAGGCCGGTGTGATTTTGGCCATAGTATGAGGCCACTGTAAATTTTCCCCGGTAAGAATTTTTGACCCAGTCTGCCTCTGTTTATCAATATTGCTTTTCTCTGTGAATCTGCAGTGTCTTTTTTTTTTATGAAAACCCCAAACACGAAAGGTATCAAAATCTATAGTACTTAGTAGGGGGAGGGTGATGCCGGAAACTTTGCTCTAGAGACTACACATGGGTTTCACAACTTGAAGCCTCCAATAAGCAAAGTGGTGGTATTTCACCGGTTGATGAAAGTCATCTACCACTCCTTTTAAGTATTTTACTCATTTTTAGGGAATAAAGCACAATTACAAAACGAGGAGGCATGCTTGATACAAAGTTGCGCACGTGTAGCAACTGAATAAACACCGTAAAGGCAGAGATACATTATTAACACATCACATTTTACTAAAGCACATTTTTAGGGGTTACTCCCATAAAACAATTTCCAGTTGCATTTCTGCGAGTGGAATCTGTTATAAACTGGTAGTAAACTCTATCTAATTGCATTTGCGATTATACCGATAACTGGAATTGTGTTGGTTTTTACGTTATTATGGTGAAATGTGTTTCCCCTTCATTTATATAAAAAACAATTACATTTTCAGAATCTTCTCTTCATTCCTATCGTGCTGCGTTCAGTTGGAGTGATTCCGCGTTCGACTGCCATTTCTTGTAAACGCAAAGGCGAATCGTGCATAAGTGAATTTGGTTTGTGTTATATAAGACATCGTTCCCCTATTTATAAATTGTGTATGATCGAATTCGTGTAGTGTAAACACGTGTTATACAAGGACTGACTGTACCACACAGTTGGTACGTTCCTCTGGGATTACTTCTACTTTGCATTCGTCAATATTAAACTTCAGTTGCCACTTCTCAGCCTATCTGCCAAAATTTTATAGATCCTGTTGCAGTAGCATACTGCCATTAACAACCCTGCCAACCTTTGTATTGTCTGCAAACTTCAACATTAAGCCTGATAAACCTTCATCAGTATCACCGATAAATATACAAACAGTGAACCCAACACCAAGCCCCGGGGGACTCCACTAGTCCAATAACATTAGTCCACAAAGAGCAGCATCCAATGATTACCACTCTCTTTCTTCTCCCAATCAACCACCCTTTTATCCATTGTATCAACTTACCCTTAATACTATGCTGCTCCAATTTGTACAGTAGTCTTCCATGCACAACAGTGTCAAAAGCTTTCCTGAAATCTAAGTATATGATATCAAAATTATTTTTTGCATCTAGTTCCTTTGTAACAAAATCATAGTATCCAATCAAACTTGCAGACAAGACTTTCCCTTAACAAACATGCTCTGTCTGAATTATTACTGCAGTCTTGTCCAGATAATCCTGCAATACATTTTTAACCAGTGACTCCATTATTTTCCCCAGAACAGAAGTTAAACTAACTGGTCTGTAATTACACGTGTCACCCTTAGACCCCCCCTTGTGAATTGGGGATACATTTGCACATCTCCAGTCTGTGCGGACTTCACCTGAGTCCAAGGATGCTCTCATAATTATGGCTAAAGGTTTGCTTACTTTCTTCATCGCCTCCTTTAACGTAACTGGATAGATCCCACTGTGCCAGATGCCTTTATGTTTAACTTCAACAATTTCAGTAATAATTAAATTTATAAATTTTTTTCTTATCTGTATTTCTGTTTAAAATGTTGAATTTTTTTTCACATTTTACCTAACACTTTCTCTAGAATGAAATAAAAATTCAATATACCTTTCTATAAAAGCCATTTCAATGCCATTTTTTAAAAAAAAAAAAAATCTACAAAGGACTGTTTGCTTGTATTTATGCTGTCAGTGTTATTCCAAAAACAGAAATTTAATCGGGATCACACAACTTCTTGATCACCCCGTATATTATTTACATGAATATTCTGTGTATTAATTCTTGTAGTTTCCTGTAGGCTTATTTTAATTAGGTTAACTCACAGAATTTTGGATTAACTTAGATGGGTCCAATTTGGATGGAGGGGAAAGCTTGCAAATTTTAACCACATAGTTGGGTAACAGTGTCTTTTGTCTAATATGATGTTGAGGTCCTACAGGAAAGCACTATGTTGAATTGTATTCGGGACTTAAAGAATACTTTTCTTGGCAGTCATAAATTCAAGTTCCAAAATCTAAGTGGGAGGCCTGATTATTAGTATTAGCTATATGGTGCAAGGAAGCCTGAGGCTTATGCTGCACCAGCCAAAAAAAATTCCCAAGTTACCCTGACAGAGAGAGAGAGAGAGAGAGAGAGTCAAAAGTAGAAGGGAATCACCAAGAAAGAGAAGAATAATGATATCCAGCTCAGGACCCTGGGTGTGCCAAGCCCATACTCACCAGATGTGAGCCCCTGAGGTTAAATTAAAGCATGATGTAAGTGCGAAAGGGTGTTTGTTAGCAATCATTACAGAACTTGCAATGACACAGGGTGCTGACATAGTCTTTGAACATTAATCTACTGCTGCTCATTTCTGCAAAAATTTGAGCATTACATTTTGGAGTTGAACTCTGGCTAAACATTAACCTGATTCCATTTACCAATAATCATAGATTTTTGGATGTTTACTTGATAGAAAGCTTTAATTTTGTATCACATATTATGGTTATGAACTCTTTACCTAAGAGAAACAAAAACAGTGCATTCCTGTTCAAAAAGATTATAGTCAATTTCATGGCATCCATTATTCTATTTTATTAATCAAGACAAAGTTATCTAGAAGGAATGCACATTTTGTGAATGGCATGATCATCAGCACACACACACACACACATTATTCTCCTATACCTATTAGGATAGTAAACAAATAAATATCTGGTCGGAGGAACATTTAAGTAGGGCTCTCCCACATAGCTTTAATGATATAAATAAGCTTCTGGGGAACACTTTTTACAAGTTTTTGATATGTGGAGAATGGGATTTTGCTTCATTCCTCCTGCCAGGGTTGTGCTAGTTATCTGCTTGAACCAGGATGTTTTGTTTTGGGTAACTGCCAACTGGATTCAGATCTCAGCTCCAGGCTCGAAATGGCAGGTTCATCAAATTATTCTGCTCACCACATTTGTATTGGCCATACTTCATTATGCAGCACTGTAGTGCTGACACAAATACAGCTTCTTGCCAGAGAATTTCCATAATGCAAGTAAGGCAGCTGTTCAGAGTGTATTAAGAGAAGCAGCATTTGTTGTTCCATTGATGACAACTGATGAACTAAGTTCAAATCAAGTAAAACAAGCCCATACCATCATGCTGAACTTAATTTCTTGTGCAGTAGTCTCGGTGAAGCCATTTTGAAACCACATCTGGACTGTGTAGTATGATTCTTCATTCTCTACTCCCCAGTGTTTCCATTCTCTGCACTTTGGCTGAGAATGAAAACACTGGGTGATAACTGTCGCTTAAAGCAGCTTCAAGATCATGGTTAACCTGGAAGTCATCATCATCAGCCATTTTCAATCCACTGCAGGATCTCCAGCATCTTTCCAGTTCCTCTGTTTTGAGCACTGGCCATCCATTTACTACCCAAAAACTCATGAATTTCATCTATCCATCTCCGCCTTTGTCTTCCAGGTTTTCTTCTAGCTCCTCTTGGGTACCATTCTGCTATTTTCTTAGTCCAGCTGTCATCATGTCTTCGAGCTATGTGTCCTGCCCAAGACCATTTTAGTTCTTTAGTTTTGATAAGAATGTCCTTTACCTGAGTTTGCTGCCTAATCCATGTGTTTCTCTTCTTATCTAACAGTCTGATTCCCAATATAATTTGTTCCATTCTTCGCTGTGTAGTTCTCAGCTTCTCTTCCATTCTTTTGGTGAGTGCCCAAGTTTCACTTCCATAAGTCATGGTGGGGAGTATACATTGGTTCATTATTTTAAGTTTCAGACAAACTGGGATATTGCTCTTCAATATGTGACTATATTTCCTGAATGCTATCCATCCAAAATTTATTCTTCTCTTGACTTCCAGCCATTTATCATTATTACAGCTAATAACTTGTCCCAGATAAGTATATGACTCCACCTTTTCAATTACTGCTCCTTCAATCATTATTTCCCTTTCTGTGGCATACTTGTTCATCATTACTTTTGTCTTTAGTCCAAAATCCTTACTAACTGTGCATAACTGATTAAGATTTTCCTCTAATTCTTTGGGATCGTGGATTATGACCACAATGTCACCTGCAAATCGTAAATGGTTTAGGTACTCTCAGTTCACATTGACTCCTTTCTGCAACCAGTCTAATCTTCTGAAAGCTTGCTCAAGGGCAGCAGTAAACAGCTTCGGAGATATTGTGTCTCCTTGTCGAACTCCTTTTTCGATTTTAAATTTCCTACTGTCTTTGTCTAGTCTGATAAAGGAGATAGCACTCATATATTTTCTTCAAAATCATAATATATGGGGTATCTATGCCTTGTCTTTCCAATGCCCGAAACATTGCCTTATGCTGTATGGAGTCAAATGCCTTTTCATAATCCACAAATGCCAGATTTTATATTCATTTGCTTTCTCCATTAGCTGTGATATTACATGAAGGTTATCCATAGTTGAGAATCTTGTCCTAAAGCCAGCTTGCTCTTTCGGTTGATTCTCATCAAGTATTCTTTCTAATCTGTTAGTAATGAACCTTGTGAACAACTTGTAGATGTGGGATAACAAGCTAATTGGTCTATAATTTCCAATTTCTGATTTATCTCCTTTCTTATGCAGCAAAACTATGATTGCATTATTCCACTGCTTAGGCATCACACCTTTTCTAATGCACTTTGGGAAGAGCCTTGCCAGTTTTTGTGTTATGTCTCTTCCAATTTTAACAACTCTACAGTAACTTCATCTTCCCCTGGGGCTTTCTGATTCTTCATTTTCTTCAATACATGTTCTACCTCATCAGGAAGAATATCGGGTATGTCGTATGTGTTGCTACTTTGCAATCCATCTTCCCCACTGCTGGCATCATTCCCTCGCTCCTTGTATAATTCTCTATAGTAGTCTTCTGCTATTTGAATTATGCCTTCTCTGCTGTTTATAAGTACACCATCGCTATTCTTCAGTTTCAGTATCATTTGTCTTTCTGTATTACTGCTCATGGCTGCTGATTTAAATCCTTTGTTTTCCCTTAATGCTTGTTCTACTTTTCTTGTGTTAAATCTTCTTATGTCCTCTCTGAGTCTCTTTCTAATGGCTTTGCATAACTCAGTATACTCAATTTTCTCCCTGTCAGTGTTTTTCTTGCTTTTCATTTGTCGTCTTCGGTTCATCATGACAAGTGTTTCTTGACTAATTTTTTCTTCTTTGGATTTCTTTTTCCCTATAGGTTTCTCGGGCTTTATCACTTTCAAAAAGTTGTAATATTCCTCGTCGATATCTTGGTCCTCAGCAGTCTGCAGAAGCTCATACTTGTTCTTAAGTTCCAGTACATACTGCTTTTTCTCCTCCTCTGTTATCTCAGACCTTTGTATTATTTACTCAAGTCAGTTTTTTCCTTTCCTACATCTATATAAAGTGTACATCTTACCATTCTGTGATCACTTCCAACATTTACCTTATTCAAGACGGTAACGTCATTCACAATATATCTTCTGTTAGTGAGGATGAAGTCGATTTCATTAGTTGTTAATCCATTTGGACTCTTCCATGTCCATTTTCTGCTCACCCTTTTCTTGAAAAAAAGTATTCATTATTGACAGTCCTTGAGATTCTGCAAATTCCACAAGTCTTTCACCTCTTTCACCAATTCCAAAATTTCCTATAGTTCCTCTTTCTGTGCTGTTTTGCCCTTTTCCAACCTTAGCATTGAAGTCCCCCATAATGATAATGTAGTGGGTTTTCTGCTCATCTAGAAGACTCAGTTTCGGTGTACATTTCTTCAACCGCTTCATCATCATGGCTCGATGTTGGTGCATAAATCATTATAACCTTTAGCTTGTACCTCTTAGAAATCCTGAGTATTAGTCTTGACACCCTTGGTGATGTACTTTTGAATTTCAAAATGTTGTTTTTTATATCTTTATGGACCAGAAACCCAACTCCACCTTCACTCCTTTCACTGTTTCCATTGGTGTACAGCAGATTTCCACTTGATAAATTTATAAGTGATTCATTTCTTCTTCTTGTTTCAGCCAAACCGATGATATTCCAATTCACATTTTCTAATTCCTTTTCCAGCTCTAATATCCAGTCTTCACCGATGAGTGATCTTACATTATAACAGGCCAAGTTCAGTTTCCGTATATGGCAGCCTGGTCGTACCCAGAGACTCTTAGCACCCTCTGCTTACACTCTGATCCTCTTGCTGCCGTAAGAGGGAGAGTGAAAGCTGCTGGGGACTGAGGGCCATTTGCTTTGTCGTGCTATCATATGCTGGAGGGTTTGGTCTTTTCCTCTTCACGCTGACCAGGTGTCTTGAAGAGAACCGCTCTACACGTTCGTTGCAACCTAAGTGACGTAACAGGGATCACCATCGAGAAGGTGTGCATGAGTGGATTTTAGGGAGGCAGGCCAACCGGACTTCTCCTAAATCTTCTGTAATAGAAAGATATTGGATCCATCAGTGTTTTAGGCTGAGTGTCTGATAACACACAGGATACCTGTTTCCCTCTAAGCCTCTTTACGTAGATATTCTTGGAAGCACATCGTTTTT